>NC_056728.1:873082951-873170451 GCF_019279795.1 Protopterus annectens | reverse complement strand
CATGCAGTGATGCGAGTGGTTTGGGAAGCTGCAGGTGAATTTGCTAATTTTGTTTTAGGTGCTTCCTAGTTTGTGTTTGGTGAAATAGTGAACATTTGTAAATATTTTCGAGGCATATAGGAGGTTAAGAAGGAGAAGTGAGGTGGCAGCTATATTTTTTTTTACTATAATACTTTGATCACTTAGCAGGTGTTTTGTTCTCTAAAGGTAGCCTAGTTTGCAGTCTGTCTTTTTGACTGCAATGTCAGTGTAGATCAAAATTTAACTTGCTGTGAATAATAACTCTAGTAATTTTGTGTTGTTGATGTTTTTAATTTTGGGGTGTTTGAAGAGATAATAATAAAGTCAGTGCTGTTTTTATTTATGTTTTTAGGAAAAAATAAAATTAGGTTGGTTTTGTTGGAGTTTAGGAGGAAATAAGACTCTTTTAGCCAGTTTTCTTTAAAGGTGAAAGCTTCCTGTATGATGGTTTCTAAGGTGGGAAAATTTGGGGTTGAGAAAACTAAAGTTAGTTGTTAGCATACTGCATTATGGTGGTGAGTTTTGATTCCTTGTGCATGTCATTAATGAAGGAACTGAAAAGTACTAACCTAAGTATGGAGCCTTGAGGGACTGCTGTAGAGACTGGAAGGAAGGTGGATGTCATTCTGTTTTATTGACTAGGTGCAATTGTTTAGGTAGCTTAGTCTTTGGAGGAGTAGCTGATGTGAGATTGTTTTGAAGGCTTTAGACAGGTCTAGGAAAATGTCTAGACAAAATTACCCAAGTTTTAACTTTTATTAATGGTGTCTCAGAAATGTACCAAGGCAGTTTTGGTGCTGTAGTGGGTTTGAAAACCATTCTGGGTAGAAGAAAGTAATTGGTTATCAGGTAAAAAGGCTAATAGCTGTTGATGTATGCATTTTTCAATTACTTTGGAGAAAGGAGGAAGGACTACGATAGAATAATACTTTGACATTTCAGTGGGTGTGCCACCATTGTGTGATATGATTATAGATGAAGCTTCCAATAGGGATGGGATGTAGTTTTCTGTAAAGAATCCATTAATTAGCATGGATACAGGGTAGCAAAATGGTGTCAGCGGCTGTACTGAGGTATTCAGATGGCAAGTTGTCAGGAGCTAGTGTTGTGGGTTTCAGTTTTTTAATGTATGTTTTGATGGTATTTGTCTGGATTGCTGTTAGATTGAGTTGGGGTATGGAGCTTTGGTCTGGGGGTAGATGGGATGGGTATACATTATTATTGTTTGAGTTATAGTACTGGATATGAAATGTTTGTTGAATTTGCAGGGTCCTGGCTGGTTTCAGATGTGAAAGAATTTGGGTTAGGTTTTCTGCCTGGTTTTAGGAGGTTGTTTAAATTTTGCCAAAATCCTTTTTTTTTTGTACATATGTGGTCTGGTTTGTGGAGAGAAAGTTATTTTTTCCACTATCTAAGGGTAACTGTGAAGAAAACCTAACAATCACATCCAAGGATAACCATAAGGCCTTTTACAGCTACATTTGTAGCTTAAAAGGTAGCACCCAAGCATCCCAAGCATGTGGCAAACTAGTGACTAACGATATCACACACACTGATCCCGCACTGATAACAAACCTGCTAGCAGATATATTTGATGAAAATTTCACTTCCCTATCCCCTCCAAACTTATCACAAACCTTGCCCTCAACTCGCCCCCACCTTACATATCCAAAGAGCAGATCATTAAAGCCTTGTCTAAGGCAAAAAACACAGCCTCTGTGGGACCAGACGGCAACCAAAGCTGTCTTCTAAACAAACTAAAACATGAACTAGCATCACCATTAAGTACCCTATTCAATCATAGCCTATCCACAGGATTTGTTCTTGCAGAATGGAGAACAGCAACAGCTATTCCCCTCCACAAAAGTGGCTTAGCAACAGATCTTGGAGATTATAGACCTATAAGTCTGACCAGCCTCATCTGTAAGGCCATGGAACGTATTGTCATGTACCTCATACATAAAGATATAGGCAAACTCCAAACACTGGATCTAACCCAATTCACTTTTGTCAAAGGAAGATCTTGCCTGTTAAACCTGGTGGATTTCTTCAAAAATGTGGCCAGGCCAATTGATGAGGGAAAATCTGTGCACACAGCGTGCCTCGACTTGGCAAAGGCCTTTGACACAATCTCACACTCAGGCATTACCGATAAACTTAGCAAACTGAATGTAAACCCCTTTGTTTTAAGAGGGGTTGCCAACTGTCTCACAAACTAGTCACACACTATCAAAGTGGGTGACTACACATCTTCCAGTAGACCTGTCACCAGCAGGGTCCCACAAGGGTCAGTACTTGGCCCCCTACTGTTTGTTATACACTTCTCAGAAGCTTAGGCCAAAACTAAGGGGCTATGGCTGACCAAGTTTGTGGATAACTGCAAACTGGATGCAATTATTGAATCCCTAAATTAAGTCAGCATACTTCAGGAGGGTCTTATGCAGACCAGTGACTCGTGTCTTAGTCAGGATCTCAAACTGAATGCAAAGAAATGCGTCACCATTTCCTTCAGTAAAAACAATGTCTCTTCACACTATCAGATTAACAACAATACCCTATGTACCTGCATAAGGGATCTGGGATCACAAGCAGACTGTGACCTTAACTTTGACCACCATGTATCTACTGTACTATGGAAGGCTTTCTACATAGCACATTTGATTAGCAAAGGCATTGCCTCTAGAGCAAAGGAGGTTTTAACCCCTCTATACTCGTCACTAATCAGGCCAATAATTGAGTATAATGCCCCTTTTGGCATGTAGAGTACAAAACACCTGCAGCAATTGGAGATACCTCAGAGGTTTCTAACAAAGAAGATCAAAGGACTCCAGCACATGCCTTACACAGATCAATTAAAGTCTCTGCCACTATATTCTGTATCATACAGACTTCTTAGGGAAGACTTATGCCTGGCTTACAGATAAATCTCTGACCCATATCTAATGAATATGCTGCACATCTGTAAATCAAATGAGACTAGAGCTGCCCACTCCAGGAACCAAAATATGTCATGTGACTTGAATAGGACATGCTGGAGGAACAGATTTGTCTCCCAGTCACTGCCATGTCTTTGGAATAGGCTGCCAATTCATGTGAAGAAGAGCACCTCTATGACACTGTTCAAAAGGTACCTGGATGAGTGGATGAGGCACCATAAATTCTTACCGGGGATAGTACCTACAACCCACCTAGATATAGGTGGCCATTACTAAATACAGTCCTGGGTATTGACTAGCATATCTATGGTATTACATTTTGATGAAATGGCTAGGCTTGAAATGACCTCCGGGTCAATAGCCTAGTAACCTGCTATGATCCTATGATAATGAAGTTGTGCCTCTGTGCTGTTTCTGAGATACTGATATGTACCTAGGTATGGTTGGGTCATAGTTTTGTACCATTGTTTCCAGACTTTGTCTCTGTCTCTCATGAGTTGCTTAGTTTAATGAGTTAAACTTATTTTCAATTTTTTATATCTCATTGGGGCTTATTGGTTTAGTGTGGTTAAGAAGGAGTTATTGAAATGACAGACAGCTTCATCTAGAGGTAGATATTTGATGGGGTTCCAATCATTTAAGTGTCATTATGTACTGTTTTATCAAAATTAGTAAAGTTTCTCACCTAGTTGAAGTATAGGGGGTTGGGGGGCTGGTTGTATTGTCTGTTGATGTAGGTAGGGTAATAATCACTGAGAAAGTCTGGGAGGGTTCTGGCTAGTTTATTTTTTTCAGAGTTGGCTGAGAGTATACAGCCTAGTAAGGATTTTTTTTGGATACTTTGTCAAATCAGGTTGGTTGTTGGATCATCTGAATTAAATGATAGAGGTTAATGTCATGGAGAGTTGAGGTAGGGTTGCTGGAGGTTCAATCGATGTTAAGTTCACCAAGCAGGATGGTTTCTTGGCTAAAAGCAGATGATAAATAGCTAAGTATGTTTTCAGTAATCTTGATATTTTTGGGGGAGGAGCAGCTAAGAGGATTATGGATTTCTGATTATTTCACGTGGAGTTTGGATATTATTATAGCATTGTTGTAGTGTGGAATAGTTAGGAGGTTGGTATATATTTATAAGGTGTAAGTGAATGATGTTTTATGATAATTATTTACAGAACTAGACATATTTCTGTTTTACCCCAGGTATTAGTTATATAATTCAACATGAAAATGGCCTTTTGTTTGATTGGTTGGATAAGATTACAAACTTAGGTTTTGGAACTAATAAATTACTATTATAGTCTCATGCATAGGTAACCTTATAAAATATTTAGTAAATTAGTAAATTAGCTGTCCTATGAGCATGTTAAAATCATCTTAATGAAGATTTTTCTAAGTAAATAATATTAAATATGTGCAGAGTTTTATTGTTATCTGTTCTAGAATGAAAAAAGTATATAGTGTGCTAGAGACGTCTTGGCATATCGAGGTTTATAGAAAACTGCATGTGGCTTATGTCACTGTACTATCTTTAAGTTTATGTATGAGTTTTTTGATAGACAGAATTGCAACTTATTGTTATGGTTATATTATATTTACAATCAAAATGTCCTAGTTAGTATTACTGATTACTATAAGTTGCAAAATGGTAGGTGCACATGTAGCAGTCATATTTTGTACACAAGATTTGTGCCTCATATTTTTGGTCTGTTCCTCATAACATTTGTGGTTTTCTGGAATATCATTGTGGATTAAAGTCACTAAATAATGCAAACATTTGAGTTTCAGACAGTTTTATCCTTCAGAAAATGCATGCCAAAGCAAAACCTATTATTCTAGCAACTTTTGAAGTATATAAGAGCAATATTTAAAATCTATCCCTATGTCTGTGTCTTTGTCCCCCCATTATTTTTGCCTTTGTTCAGATTTATTCTGCCAAGAGGTTCAGTATTTTGCCCTGGTGAATTCTCATTGTGTTTGAAATTTAAAGTCCATTACTCAGTTGCATTTTAGACTGCTATACTTCCCAAACTGTTGTTAGAATTGTCATTATAAATCTTAGTAAAAAATATTAAAATAGTTTTATATATATATATATATATATATATATATATATATATGTGTGTGTGTGTGTGTGTGTGTATTTATACAAGTTTATTTCTGTCTCTTATATGCAATATATTATTATATTTAGTTTTCTAAATTGTAAACAACTATTTAACTGTAGCCAGAGTAACTAAAATAAGTGAAAGGAAATAACTGTCTTAGCATTTAAGAGCTCAGAATATAAATATCCAAAACAGTAACTGATTATCATTGAATGCATAATATTCATTCCTAAGCATACCTTGTTGAGGGCATCAGTGGCTTTCACAATACATGTGCTTGCATTTTTGATAAGCAGTGATTAAAAGAGATCTCACAAAAGCCATTCACAAGAGAATGCCTCAGTAACATGTACAATAGACCACTTTAAATTAGAACTGAAATTTTAAACCTTGGGCTATGTGTACAAGTTGCAAATTGTGCAGTTTCCAAAAAAGAAGTCAGTATAAATAAAATGAGGAAATTAGGAAACAATCACTTTTCTGGGAAAAGTGACTTCCAATTATTCATCTCATTTAATAAATGATGTACTTAGAGTTACCTTAGTAATGTACAGAAGAGTAATAAATACATTGCGTTACTAAGAGATCCAACCTATAAAAAATCTGGATGAGCCATGATCCTGTATTTAGAACTATTTTCTTATATTAAGCTCTTTCAAAAATATTGAAGTTTTAATAATCAATCTAAACATTTTACTAATACAAACAGCAATTGCTTTTTACTAAACTCCCCTAAATAGTATGGTTAACTCAACTTTAAAGACTGAAGTAAGTTTAAAACCTCTCCCTATATACATATATATATATATATATATATATATATATATATATATATATATGTGTGTGTGTGTGTGTGTGTGTGTGTATATATATATATATATATATATATGTATGTGTGTGTGTGTGTGTGCATATATTAATATGTGTGTGGTTATATATGCTTAACAGAAATCTATGCATACCTAAACAAGCAAAATCTAAAGTAAATAAAAATAGACATAACCAATGATTCATTAAAGGAACTAGCACAAGTACATGGCTCATGCTAAAAAGATTCCTGCTCCCATGGCAAGCTGACTTGCAATTCAGAGACAAGTTAGCCACAATGAGGTAAGACCGCATTGTTTGCTAATTTGCATGTTCCTGAATCACATTTTCTACCATGATATGCAAACCATTGCTGATCTACGTATATTGGTACTAAACTGCTACTAATGTAAGTATTGGGATTCCTCCCATAGTCACTCTCCCACACACAGGTAGACACACACACACACACACACACACACACACACACACACACACACACACACACACACACACACACACACACACACACACACACACACACACACTCACAAGCACACACACACACACACACACACACACACACACACACACACACACACTAGTCCCTGTACCTCTCCCTATCTGTCTGCCTATGGTATGTATCTGCTGTGTCATGATGCCTAGTGTGTCCCTCAGCCCCCAATCCCTGTAGTGATGTCAGTGCTGTTCTAGCACTTAACTGTAATTTCCTGGCGGTTAGGGAATCCTCCGTCAGTGCCATTAGTGCAATTACATTTAGAGTAATCCCTGGCTTATAGTGGTTCCTGTGACTACCATATTCCTGTACTGATGCTGATGCCATTAAGATGTTCTGCTGAATGCATCCTTGGTGTCTAGCATTTCTCCCCTCTCCCAATCCCTGTATCATGGTGGTCATGGTAGGTAGTTGAACGCAGCCTTTTGGTATTATGGGAGAGGACCACGAATCGCTAATATTTAATATTTCTAAGAAGGCCCTCACTACATATGAGAAACAGGTGTTGGAAAAGGGCCTTAGTTTTATACCTAGTTGTAGGAGTAACTTGGTAGACTCCATTATTGACATTAAACTCTTCATTAGGAATTTACAACTAAAAATTGACTTCGGAATTGTTGAAAAAGTGAATAGTGCCCAGAGGTTTAAACCTACTAGTGTATATGTCCCACAACTGCATCCGTTAGTGGAAACTTTTTCTAAGTTAGTTGAGAATGATATTTATGAGTATTATGAGGGTAACAATAGGACGTTCAGTAGGAATAATTTGAGCTATAAACAAAGGCAAGCATTGAAATTTCTTAGGTCAGATAACACTTTGGCATTTAGACCAGCAGATAAAGGGGGATCCATTGTTATTATGGACCTCCAGGATTATTGTAATTGGATGTGTGATATGCTGGGAGAAGTGAAATTTTATAGTAAAGCTACAATGAGTGATGTAACTAACAAAGTCTTTCAAATATATGATATGCTTGATGATTTGGTGATGAACAATTTGATAGACGATGAAACCTATGAATATCTTAAAGTCATGAATCCTCGAATACCTATCATACAAGGACTTCCTAAGGTTCATAAGTCCTTGAAGAAACCCCCCATGCGTCCAATAGTGGCCGGAGAGGGTTGGGCCACGGAACCTCTTTCAATTTATGTAGAGTATTTTTGACGTCCATTGGTAGACTTGAACCCTATAATTCTTAGGGATAGCAAGCAGTTTCTTTTAGAACTATATGAGTTTACCAAACAATTGGATGAGAAGCGAGAATACTTCCTAGTGACATTAGATGTTGTCAGTTTGTTTACGGTGATACCTAATGATTTGGGTGTCGCCAGTATTTCTGACTATCTGCGCCGCAAGTCAAGCTACAGCATGGAAAAAATTGACTTGCTGGCATTGTTATTGGAGACCATTTTGTACTCCAACTTCTTCCTATTTGGTGATGACCTTTATTTACAAAGAGACGGCGTAGCTATGGGAACATCATGTGCCAATAGCTACGCCAATCTCGTCATGGCCAAGTGGGAAGAGGAATTCATACTACAGAATGAAGGCCTTATGGAGAATATAGGCCTATATAAGAGGTTTGTGGATGACTTTTGTATGATCTGGTTAGGTGATGAAGAGAGCTTGTTAGCTTGTTTTGAGTACGTCAATGCGTCCACTGAATTTTTGAAATTCACCTTGAATTATTCACGTGAACAGATCTCCTTTCTAGACGTCAATATTAATAGGTTAGATAGTGGACTTCTCAATACCTCTATACACCGTAAATTGTGCCATAAGAATACTTTTTTACATAGAGGAAGTATGCATCCCAAATACGTTTTTGATAACGTATTGAAGGGACAAATTATGAGAGCGTCTCGCCTTAATGCTTCTGAAGAGGGCTACTGTAGTGAAGTTAATTATTTGAGATGTAGCTTTAAGTCCAGGGGTTATGGAACACGTAGATTTGATCAAATGCTGACAGAAGTGAATGGGATGAGACTAGATAGAGCTAGACCCTATTTATTGGCACCAGGAGTACATGTTGATACCCCATTCAGTGTGACCACTGATGTCATTCGAGCAACCACGTTTTTTACAAGGGATGCTGTGTTTGTTAGAGAAACAATGGAGAAACATTGGGACGTCTTATTGCTAGATGACAAGATTGGACCCCTAGTAGGTGTTGCACCCAAGATAGCGTTTAAGAACAAACCTAACTTGAAGAGGCTCTTATGTAACCCTATGAATACTGTTAATCCAAATATGGATGGGTTACATGAATATAATACCAAACCTTGTGGTAGGTGCAAACAATGTATACATATAGATCCCAGGTTGAGTTTTGTACATCCTATTACCAGTTATGAGTTCAGTTTATGTACTGAAACAGATTGTGGGAGCACCAACGTGATTTATTTAGCTAGATGCAATATGTGCCCCTCATTCTATATAGGGAAAACTAACAGATCCCTGAGAGAATGGATTAGGGAACACATTTATCATATTCGTATTGGGTCAATTAATAATGCCTTAGCTAAACATACCCTGGCATGTGGTACCACACATAAGTTTGTTTTTTGTGTTCTTCAAGTTGTATTTAAGAACATAAGAGGTGGTGATATAGTGAACCTCATCCTAGAAAATGAGTTAAAGTGGATTATTAGGTGCAGAGCCGATAAAGCGCCTGGACTTAATGACAAAGTACAGATTAAACCATGTTTAAAAAAGAGGAGATTATGTAGACCCAAACAATAAGTTGGTTTGAGGTTGAATATATCAAACCTTGGTTTTTATATTATGTCACATAGTATTTTTATTTTTCCGGGGTTTGATTTATCCCTCGTAATAATTTAAGTTGTTTAGTTTGGTGTTTCCTTCTCCGTTTTTTCCTTTCTTTGGGCTCTGAGTATCATTATGTATGGATTACTGGCTAGCCCTAGGTATTTGTATATATTGTTTTCAGTTGAGAATAATATTGAAAACTCCAGCTCCTATGCACAATTAGTAAGAACCTTCATTATTTCCAAGGACTATTCCTTAGTGAAATTCCATATGGTATGTTTCATCTTAATTATGTTGGTGTCCTAACATATACTGGTAGATTTAGGGAATATACCACTAAGTTTTATGAGTAGGCTAAGCATTGTTTTACCTTATTTTAGTTTAGCATATAGGACTGCTAGTGTCCCATGACATGTTGGTTTGCACCGTAATACCTTTAGATATATCACCGGTGTTTTCGGTGGTTTTGACCTTATTAAGTTAGTTAGAGTTTTCCCTCGCTTTAGTGGTCAGGGGCATAAGTTACTGGAAACAATGCAGCACGGTTTTAATATGCTATCCTGGATGATCGATTAGTTAAAGATCTTCCGAGGCTTGTTATTTTGTTAATCCTGTGAGTAGCTTTACTTGGAAGGTTATAGGGGTCCTTAGTAAATTCTTATTAGTGAGCGCTTACACCATATATGCTTTAAATAGTTTTTATTTAGTGTTTGGGTTTTTTAGGCACTTCTACTATCATGTCTTAACATGATTGTGTGGTGTCCTATTAGATAGTGTTAGATTCAGAGAGTATATATTTTTGGCAGGTAATATATCGTGATGTTTTAACAATGACCATAGGTTGCCCAAGTTAATGTTTTATTATGTGTTGTTTTTCAGCGTAACATTGGCAGGCACACTATCTATGCGATTGGCTGATTAGAACATATATATTTATTTGGAGTTTTATTTTGCCCTAGCACTTGTCTAGATGAATGTCTAGGGGCATTTGATAACGATAGACGCAGCACGGTTTAATTGTGTGACGCTAAGCGTTGGACTAGTACAGGACTTACTGGGACATGAAGTACATTGAGGCAAAATAGGCTTATGGCGAGTAAGCTATCCTCACAGTTTTCTCTGGCAAGCCCCTTTAATGACTTCACGAGAAGCAATGTTTGGTGGGTTTTCGAGGCTTTTAGAGAACTTTCATTAGATAGCCTTTATGACCTAGATGTTTTAAAATGTTTTAAATTTTTTTTGTGTAGTGCTCGAGTTGTGTAGTCCTCGAGCGATATTGTATTAGTATACGATCTCAATGTATGTGTTTATATTCATGCTGAATGATCTAAATGTTATATGAATTGCTCTAGATTTGTTGTGCTGTTCGCTGAAATGTTTTACACTTGCAGCAGTTGATTTTTAGATGCTGATTTATAATGTTGCTGATGAATCGAACATGCATATAACTATTAGGTTTCTACCTCTAAATACTTGTTTTATGTGTTTTAAAAACTTTTTGTGTTCATTTTTTGTACGATGTAAAGGGAAAGACTTTATATTGAGTTAGGCGTTTATTTGTAGATACATATGTTTAGACCCGACCGCTTGTATCAGGTGTCGTATGACAATTTTTGTGAATGACTGTTGATTGGTTAGTAGTTAACCAATACTCAAAGCTTTAAGTATATTTAAATCTGTTCTTCATTTGTTTAACTGTAAAGTCTGACGAAGCCTACGGGTGAAAGCGCTTACTACAATAAACTACTGTTACTTTTATCTCGGTGATTGGATTATTCTTTGGATTTCTGTTTATGCTACGATTTGAAATGCCATCAGGTGCCCACATTTGACTTTTATGACTGTTTCGCTATATATATATATATATATATATATATATATATATATATGTGTGTGTGTGTGTGTGTGTGTGTGTGTGCATATATTAATATGTGTGTGGTTATATATGCTTAACAGAAATCTATGCATACCTAAACAAGCAAAATCTAAAGTAAATAAAAATAGACATAACCAATGATTCATTAAAGGAACTAGCACGAGTACATGGCTCATGCTAAAAAAATTCCTGCTCCCATGGCAAGCTGACTTGCAATTCAGAGACAAGTTAGCCACAATGAGGTAAGACCTCATTGTTTGCTAATTTGCATGTTCCTGAATCACATTTTCTACCATGATATGCAAACCATTGCTGATCTACGTACATTGGTACTAAACTGCTACTAATGTAAGTATTGGGATTCCTCCCATAGTCACTCTCCCACACACAGGTAGACACACACACACACACACACACACACACACACACACACACACACACACACACACACACACACACACACACACACACACACACACACACACACACACACACACACACACACACACACACACACACACACACACACACACACACACACACTAGTCCCTGTACCTCTCCCTATCTGTCTGCCTATGGTATGTATCTGCTGTGTCATGATGCCTAGTGTGTCCCTCAGCCCCCAATCCCTGTAGAGATGTCAGTGCTGTTCTAGCACTTAACTGTAATTTCCTGGCGGTTAGGGAATCCTCCGTCAGTGCCATTAGTGCAATTACATTTAGAGTAATCCCTGGCTTATAGTGGTTCCTGTGACTACCATATTCCTGTACTGATGCTGATGCCATTAAGATGTTCTGCTGAATGCATCCTTGGTGTCTAGCATTTCTCCCCTCTCCCAATCCCTGTATCATGGTGGTCATGGTAGGTAGTTGAACGCAGCCTTTTGGTATTATCGAATGCTGAGATGTGGTGGGATGGCTGTGTTAATCTACAAGGCTTCCTATTGTCAGTTCTTGGGGGGGGGGACAACATGGATAATTAGCATATGCATCTCCCCAGACTGCCTTATTTGCATGTAGCTTGGCCCTATATGCTGCTTCCCATTTTCGTGTTAGAGCACCATGCATCATAGTATTAGGGTAGATCCTGAATCTCAAAACTATACTGCAGTGTGTACAAGGAGATATACACACTGCAGTACCTTCATGGAGCCTAGCCAAAGACTATTTATAGCTATGATTTTATGGATTTAAAATCAAACAGTAGTAAATATTAATAACATGTTAGCATCATTCCTGTCTCCTGTTTTCATAAAGTGATATACAAACAGACATACCTCTCAACCTGGAAACATAAAAAATCTGGACAAGGCCCATGAAAAATAGGTACAAATCTGTACGGTGATTAACATCTAATTTGCATACATAATTATGTAACCCCACCCACTTCAATGGAATCTCTCAAACGCAAACTGAAGAACAGACAGCCAACATATAGCACCAGAGTTCCCCTGCAGCCATCCCAGTGTCCCATTACCTGGCTATTTCACCATATTTACCATAAACACTAATGTGTGCATACTGCTTTACTTCCACAATGATTATATGGATTTTATTTTTACATTTTATAGCACAATGCAAACACTAATAGACATCTGGTTGCTAAACAAAGCAATACTGTCACACAATGAAAATAGACTTGGCAATAAAACTTCTCTGCCCTTGAAACTCATATTCTTTGAAACAGCATTACAACCCACACCACATCCAAAGTCACTTATCATAACGTACATCAAGTACAGGGAGTGGTACTTTAACTTGCTATGCCAACTTATGTTCTCCTTTTAAACACCTGAACTTCTCAATAGACTATTCCTTTCACAACATAGTATAAATCTGTATTTTTCTGAGACACGAGAAAGCATTCGCCAACACTCATCTGCCTAATTCTGCACACAAATAATAATGTGAAATAGTTACATACTCAAATAATGAGAAAGCATCTGCACACAAATAATGATGCTTAATTCTGCACACAAATAATAATTATGCAAAAGCACACACACAAGTCTTCTTAATTCTGCACACAATAAATAATAATGAGAAAGCATTCTGCAAGCCTGTTAGCCTATTCTGCAAGGGCCATTAGCGTGGTGTGATCACACACAAATAATGAGAATGCAAGAAGTGAAAGATAAAATTCAAACTCATTCTGCAAGCTGAAAAAGCATCACCGTCTGCTTAATTCTGCAATCTGCATGCAAGTAGTAATGAGAAAGCATTCTGCAACTTCTGCAAGCTAGGCCGTTAGCGTGATTACAAATAATAATGCTTAATTCTGCAAGGGCCGTTAATGTTATCACACACACAAATAATAAAGAGAAAGCAAGAAGCGACAGATCAAATACAAACTTATTCTGCAAACTGTAAAAAACATCACTGTGCTTAATTCTGCATACAAATGTTGGTGTGATTACATTAGTACAATAATGAGAATGCAAGAATACACCAGTGACAGGTAAAATACAAATTCATTCTGCAAGCTGAGAAAGCATCACTGTATGCATACAAAAAATAATGAGAAAGCATTCTGCAAGCCGGGCCGTTAGTGTGATTACAAATATTAATGCTTAATTCTGCAAGGGCCGTTAATGTTATCACACACACAAATAATAAAGAGAAAGCAAGAAGCGACAGATAAAATACAAACTTATTCTGCAAACTGTAAAAAACATCACTGTGCTTAATTCTGCATACAAATGTTGGTGTGATTACATTAGTACAATAATGAGAATGCAAGAATACACCAGTGACAGGTAAAATACAAATTCATTCTGCAAGCTGAGAAAGCATCACTGTATGCATACAAAAAATAATGAGAAAGCATTCTGCAAGCCGGGCCGTTAGTGTGATTACAAATATTAATGCTTAATTCTGCAAGGGCCGTTAGCGTAATTACACACACAAATAAAAATGAGAAAGCAAAAATACACTAGCGACAGATAAAATAGAAACTCCGAACTCCCCTTAGTAGATTGCCTGTAATGAAGCGTGATCACACACACACACACACACACACACACACACACACACACACACACACACACACACACACACACACGCACACACACACAAAGTGGTTCCAGCTTACCTTGAGTTGTTGCTTCCTTCCATTAATCCCTGCTCACAAACTCTGCCCTGAGTAGTTCCCGTTCCACTGCTCGCAAACTCTGCCATTTCAGCTTTCTAGCTGCACACAAATTCCTCTGCTGTTCCCCCATTTCAGCTGCCTGGAACCCTGGCTGCACACATGTTCCTCTGCTATTCCTAGTTCCCACTGCACACAAGTTCCTCTGCTATTCCTAGTTCCAGACCAGCCAGAAATGATGATGTGAGCTACTTGAGATCAATTCCGACTGGCTAGTAGCCTGACGGTGCTGACGTCATTGTGCACGTGATGGCATCAGTTCCGACAGCGCGAAAATTTTAAAAAAAAGCAAAAAAAAAATCAGAAATGAAGGGGTGCCATTCGGGAATCGTGGCACCCCTTCATTTGGACCCCAAAACTCAGTAAAAAACGAGTAATTCAGAACGGTTGGGAGGTCTGCAAACAGAATATTATTAATTTCCAAGTTATGTTTAACCTAAGCAAATACAATTTTGCTGTAGATTTAATATATCAAAAGTTCCACTAATTACATTGGGTAACAGATGGTAAACCATCCAAAAATATGCGTAAATTTGATTTTGTCATAAAAATATCAAAGTTAAGATTTTTAAATCATTTGCTGATTCTTTTCAGAGAATAACTATTTCTTTATTTACTGTGAAATTTACTAATAATTAAAAGGGAAAGTAAAACTATACCAGATTTTGCCATGTTTTTAGAAGTCTAAATTGCTAAACATGAAAATCACTTTATATTAGAAGGCTACAAAGTGAAATGAAGCTTAGACATCTGTTTTAATGTACAGCAAAGATATTCTGGCTATTTCTTTGTTGAAAAGAAGTTTAATTTAGGTTTATACATTAAAAATTCAAATTACTGTATACTAAAACCATTTAAATACTTTGGATACATCTTAGCAAATATCCAGGGAATATTTTATTCCTGCACTGCAAATATTAAGTTAGCATGGTTTCTCATTTGAAATTTTACTGTTTTGTGAGTCAAACACTGAACACATTTTGATAACTGCTGATGTTATGTTGTCCTTCTCACCTTCATTCTTACTGGATGGGTTCAGAGCTGATCCTTGGCTCCAACTCGGCTGAATATACTATCTGGAAGTCTTTCACTTGGCTCGGCCGTGACTATGTGTTTTCAGTTTTACTATTGATAGTTGTTTTTTTGCCAAAATCTTATTATTAGAGTTGCTATAGATCCTAGTCTTAGGCAGTTTATCCTTCCTATAGTATTCCATGTGCATTTTTTATTGCCTGTTGTGTTGTTGTTTGTTGGCCGTCGTTTTTTCTACTAGGCCTGTCCTATCCATGTCAATCTTTTCATCAGTAGTAGTTTGTGTGTGCATTCCTTTTAGCTCATTTGAGTTAGAGAGCTAAAAGTAAACCCATTTAAGTTAGAGGGTTTGTTGTCGTGTGTTTCCCTTTAGCTCAGCTAGGTCCATTTAAGTTAGAGAGCCTGGCATTCATTTAACTTAGAGGGTAGAGCTGTGTTTTCCCCTGTAGTATTTTTTTTTCTGTGTGTTTGTCTTAGGGTGTTTTAGTGTCAGTGCTTCTTATTGCTGTTCAAAATCTTTTGGTGTACAATATGTCTAAAGAGTCCAGAGATAAGGAACCCAAGACCTCTGGGTTCAAGAAATGCCAACAATGCTCGGAGAAAATGTCTATAACTGATTGGCACAGTGTGTGTGTGTGTGTGTGTGTACTGTTTAGGGGCTATCCACCTTCAGGAATTTTGCAGTTTTTGTCACTCCTTCAGCTCTCGAATGTTACATGAGAGGAAAAACAAACTGATTTTAAGAGGTTTAATAAAGTCTACTTTTGATGAAGCTTTACAAACTACTTCAAAATCTAAGTCTCCAATTACTAGTGACAAATCCAAGAAACCTTCCTCTTCATCCTTTTTCTCGGCTCATTCTGAGCCACCAATGAAAATTGCTAAAGTGACTGAAAAATCTATCTCCTCGGCTCCATCACCTTTGGAACCAAGGGAGACAGTTGGTGCAGACAAATCAAGGCCATTGGTTCCAAAGACTTCGGAACTGATAGCGACTACTTCTTGGAGCTGGTCCATTGAATTAGAACTGGTGTCTCTGACCTTGAGATCCCCTATTCTTCATAGATCTTGATCCCCTACACTCTCATCCAGGTCTTCTAGGAGCATATTAGAGGCTAACATGGACAGGGTGGTGTGCAGGCTTTTGAAGTCGCTGACGCTGGCTAAATTTGTTTTCGGCTCCGACCCCACTGGTTTCGCAGCCATCCAAGATGACTATATCCACTATTCCTCCTCCAAGCCAAACTGGATCTTCAGAGCTGAAATGCCAGATACCTCTTGCGGTAGATCCTTCGGTTTCAAGACCCCTTCTGGACTCTTTGGAACCATTGCCTGCTCCGACACTACTGGTGCCATCCAGAGTCTCTAGGAGCTGTAGTTCTTTGGTTGGCTCTGGGGGGGAGGGACTCTCAGATCTGAATTTCTTCGGTTCTGAGTCTACACCTCGGTACATAGGTACAGGGGAGCTCGGCTCCTACATTGGCCTCGGAGATGATCTCCTTGGGCTGGGGATTTCCTCGGAACCGGAGGTTATCTTGGAGCCAGGGAGATCGGCCTTCGAGGTGATGAGGAGTGTGCTGTCCCCACCTATAGCTCTACTCAAGAATACTGGCATTCTTCTCCCTTGAGCACCAGCGTCTGCTTTGGCACCATCACATCCACAGGACAGCAGAGAGTCAGGGCCTCAGGAAGCCCCATCTGGTGAGCCCCACTCTTCTGAGACCTCCCCAGACTACCTGTCTGAGGAGCCCCCTCAGAAGAGAACATACAAGAGGAAGCATATAGACTCCCCTGATGAGTCCATCACTTCTAACACCAACCTCGAGGAAGCAGAAGGGTCCCCATGGTCGTCCTCTGAAGATATCTCTATCTCAGATATCTTAAAGATCCTAAAACAGAGAGGCGGCTGGAAGCCCATTAACCCTTCTGATGAGGAGTCAGTGTACCTGAAGACCTTTGGATCTCAACCTTCAGCCTCCTGGTTGTCTCCGCCTTTCGATGAGGTTATGAATTTGGTTAGTCAAAAGGCATGGGAGTCACCAGACACTATGGAGTCAGTCCCACGGAGGCCAAATAAGTTCCTTTCAGCCCCTTCGGATAAGGATTTTCTTTCAAAAAGTGTACCTGTAGATGCTATGGTGGTGGCAGCAGCAACCAAGAAGGAACTCTCAGAGGCATCCTCGTCTGTCCATCCACTGAATACGGATTCTCGAACGATGGACAAATATGGGAAGCATGTTTTCTCATCAGTGACTTTCACCCTCAGATCACTGAACTACCTCCCACATTTTACAAGACTTTAAAGAGATCTCCTGAAGGAGTTAGGAAATATTCTCCAAAGTTCATTAGCTGCAGGGGTCTCAGAAAAAGTGATCTCTCAGCTATCCACCTTAAATTCCATAGTTAACTCCTCCATGAGACTGATCTCCTATGTAGCCGATGGAGCGAGTAGAACTGCGGGTTCAGTAGTTTCCCTTAGGAGACACTCCTGGATGCTTTTGTGTAACTTTGCGGAACCTTTCAAGTCTACCTTTACCAACACCCCTTTTGAGGGTTCTTCACTCTTTGGACCTAAAGTCAAGGATGCACTCACCAGATGCAAGCAGGAAGGAAAAACTATCTCTGCCATTGGAGTACATTTTTCTGTACCTTGAAGATCTTATCCTAAAGGTCAGAAGAGTGGAAAAATGTGGTTCAAAAGATCCCAGGGAGTTTTTCAAGATGCACAAGGTGAACCTTTCCCCACGGGCGGTGGGGGGGGCAATAATGGTAGACATCACCCATGAGGCAGATGGGGCCCACAAAACCAGGGTGACCACGATTCCTTTCACGGCCGACCCTGTCAGCGCTCCTGAAAGGAGGCCCTCCTGCTCTTCTCTGGAGGCAGTTGGTGGGGGCGATATACTTTGTACCCAGAAGCCTGGCGAGATATTAAAAGAGACAAGTGGGCACAAAGTATAATATCCAGAGGTTACTCCATTCCCTTTTGCCAGCCCATTCCACAGATCAGAAGAATCCCAGATGTTCCACCCAGTCAGAGGGAACAAGCAACCATAGAAATTCAAAAGTTGCTAAACAAAAGAGTCATCCAAGAAGTCCCTGCAGACCAAATAGGATTCGGAACTTACTCAAGATTCTTTTTAGTACCAAAAAGAACAGGGGACTGGAGACCCATTTTGGATCTCAGCAAATTAAACAAATTTCTAAAGAAGTCCAAGTTCCGAATGGTGACATTGCAGTCAATTCTTCCCTTTTTAGGGAAAGATGATTGGATGTGCTCAACAGACCTCCAAGATGCTTACTACCATATAAAGATAGACAGAGCATCAAGGAGTCATCCACGCTTCCAGCTGGGGGGCCAGTCATTTTCAGTTTCAAGCTCTGTCCTTTCATCTCACTACAGCCCCCAGAGTGTTCACCAAATGCATGGTAGTAGTAACAGCTCACCTGAGATGCCTGGGATTCCAAGTGTTTCCATACCTGGATGACTGGCTCCTAACTGCCACCACCAAGCATCTACTTCTACAGGCCAGGGACACTACACTGGAAATTTGTGCTCAGATTCATGCAAGAAAGATCTTCTGTGGTGGCGTCACAGTCTGATCATGTGACCATTGGAAGACCCTTTGTACCACAACAACCTAATACCTAATTGTTCATAAGGATAGAGTATCTTTGAGGACTAATCCATCTTTTGTGCCAAAAATCTGCTCACAAACCAATCTGAACCAGTCTATTGAACTCCCAGTTTTCTTTCCTAATCATACCAACAAGGCAGAATGCAAACCACATCAGTTGGATGTACATAGACAACTGAGATTCTATCTACATAGAACCAAAGACTTTAGGAAAACAGACCAGCTATTTATTTCCTTCTCTCAAGCAAAGCCTGCTGGACCTAGCTTTGTTTGTGTAACTTGAGCACTAATCCAGGCATTCTCTAAAGTATTCAATTGTATTTATTACTGCTTGGTAGTAACTTGATTAAAGTGTAGCTATCATTCTAAGTCTTTTGGATTAAGCACTTGGGCTTCAGACCAGTTGTTTTACATTAGGAAGGTTTGTGGCATGCACTGTGGTGGCAGGACAGGTAGCTTTCATCCTTCTAAGTTGGTAACTGCTGATTGAGAGCCCAGTGTCTGTTATTCTTAAAGTGTATTAGTTCTGGTTTAAGCATTTGGGCTTCAGGCCAGTTATTTTACATTAAGAAGGTTCGTGGTCTGCACTCTTGTGGGAGAAGAGGCTGGACTCTGCCCTTCTGAGCTGGGAATTTCTGGTTAAAGGTTTATAGTGCCTGAATATTTGAACTGTATCTTACTGAAATTGGTACACCTTGTTTGCTGTAGCATAGACTAGATCCAGGCCTGCTGAATCTAACTTTGTTTATATGCTTGTTGTTTGTTTGCTTGTTAGTTCCCTGGAACGCTAATTCCACCTAATACGCAGCTTCTCAGTGCTTCTGTGGATCACTAGTGATATCTGCATTGCTTACTGTACTCATTTCCTTGTTTCACTTGAAAGAAAGTTACTGTTTGTCGTTTTTGCATTTAAGTTACCTGTAACACATTGCGCTTAAGTTACCTGGCACTTGCTCGCTAAAGCAATTATATAAGGCAGCACTAAAAATTAAAAGCACTACACCCTCACTCCCCACTGGCCCTTGTTTTCAATTATTAAGGAATTCCCAATATTATTCTAGCATGTCCAAAGGTCAGTTGTCAATCTCCTCTCTGGTCCAACTGGTGAATCTGGGAATCTTGAGGCAATGTTACAACTGCCTCATGTACACAGACAACCCTCTCCTCCTCCCAACAAATTCCAACACATGTGAGAGATGCAACTATATAGCCAAACTGGAGGCTAAGCTGTCTCAACTCAGTACTGGCATAACCAGTCAGGAGGAGAAGGAAACCACACTCACTACAATTCCAGTCTCACATAGACCTACCACGACAGCAAACCAAACACATAATCACACAAAAACATACTCGGAGGCTCTAAATAAAGATCTGCCTAAGCAGCAGAGACCTCCAAAGCAGACACCCAAGCAACCGCTACCCCAAAACAAAACACGTGCAACACATGTCTCACAAAGCCGGTGTGCCGAACATGCACAGCCCTTAAGACTAAACAACACACCTGATACACTTGTAATAGGTGACTCTATCATCAGGCACACTGACGTCCCGCTCACCAGGCTGAACAAGGAGAGGGTCATGGTGAGCAGCCTGTCGGGTGCTAGGATCCGCCACATAACACAAGCACTCAGGTCACTCCAAGGCAAGTACAAATATGACTCAGTCATTGTCCATGCTGGTGTGAATGACCTGAGATGTACCTCCCTGGACTACATGAAAAGAGACATAAAGGAGCTCTCTGAGCATGTAGCCCAGGCCGGTATGACCCTGACCTTGAGTAGCATCTTACCCTCACCAAGAATGATGCCACAATATGAAGACAAGATGAGCAATTTCAACAATTGGCTTAAGTACTGGTGTCATTCAAAGGGGATCCAATGCCTGTCAGCTTGGGATGATATGCTCGATAAGCCACGATGCTTCACTAGGGACGGCTTGCACCTGTCACCGCTGGGCTTTTGGATATTGGCAAAGGCTCTTGCTACCCCAATAGTGCCTTTTTTAGGCAAGGCTCAAAAGACAAACCCACCTCCATAGGTATCACAAGGGATAAGAAACTAAGAGTAATGCTACTCAAGGCCAGAAGTCTAAACCTTAAGATGCATGCACTCAAAACTCTCCTTAGCATGGAGAACATCGATATCTGTGCAGTAACAGAAACCTGGTTCAAGGCTCCCGAGAGCACCCCAGCACTACCAGGTTATACCTCATACCATGCTTTTCGGCCCCAAAACTTGGACCGAACCACAAAAGGAGGGGGAGTATCGATATTCATCAAAGATACCCACACCTCCAGGTTGGTGGCAAAGCAGGAAGCATCAGAGACTATCCATGTGCAACTAACAGTGGGTAAAACTGCCTTCCAGTTGATAGCCTGCTACAGACCACCCTCCCAAACCCAGGAACCCCACTCGGCCTTTCTGAGAACACTGGAAAATATGAAGGTCTCTCCAAACACCATTATATTGGGCGACTTCAACTACCCAAACATAGACTGGGAGCATTACTCTAGCTCCAACACCCTAGCCCAAAGGTTCCTAGAATTTATAAACTCAAATGCTATGGAACAACTTGTTACCACTCCCACAAGAGGGGAAAACATACTGGACCTGATCATCACCAACATGGGGACTCTATGCTCCAGACCAGAAGTGTATCCCTCACTAGTAAGATCAGACCATAAACTAATCTCACTGGATATTCACATCCCGCCCCACCCCCTGCCCAGAAAACCACAGTGAAAAACTTCTCTAAAGCAAATTTCACACTCCTCAAAACCGAAGTGGAATCCTTCAAAGCCCCCGGGCCTGTGGAAAATACGGCCCAGACCGCAGAATCCTTTATAAACGCATTCTATGAACACCTTCAGGAATGCATGGATCATGCGATCCCAAATAAAACCAAGACCCAATCCTCCAAAGGCAGACGTCCTGTCTGGTGGACCCCAGCCATAAACAAACTATACAATAGATGGAGGGAGCTACTAAATGATAGAGCAAAATCCCAAAAAGGGAAGGCATCACTGATCAGTATTAGCAAAAAACTATGGGCACTCATAAAATTGTCTAAGGCCAGCTTCGAGAGAAAAATTGCACAGGACACTAAGGATAATCACAAGGCTTTCTTTAGTTATGTTAGGAACCTGGGTGGTAATTCCCAGATATGCTCAGAATTAGTCCAAAATGACAAAAAATACACTGAACCCACAGACATTGCCAACATCCTAGCTGACAGGTTCAGTGCAAACTTCTCCCTCCCCACCAAAAGGGCAAATATCTATCCCAGCAGAGTGCTGCCCCCCTGACATCTCAGATGCTCAGGTAAGAGCCGCCCTCTCCAAAGCAAAAACACAGCATCAATGGGACCAGACGGTGTCCCGGGCTGTGTCCTACATGAACTCCAAGAAGAGCTAAACCCAAACATAAAACTACTGTTCAATCTCAGCCTTACTACAGGATATGTGCCCAAAGAGTGGCGTACAGCAACAGTGGTCCCTCTCCATAAAGGTGGTGCCTCAACGGATCCTGGAAACTATCGCCCCATAAGCCTGACTCGCTTGGTCTGCAAAACTATGGAAAGGATCATCATGGACCTCATAAATAAAGATATTGGGGACCTACAGACACTGGATCCTACCCAGTTCGGCTTTGTTAAGGGCAGATCCTGCCTCTTAAACCTGGTTGATTTCTTTGAAACAGTCACCAAGGCCATTGACGAGAGGAAGGTGGTCCACACAGCCTACCTGGACCTCGCAAAAGCCTTCGATACAATACCCCACTCGGGCATTATAGATAAGCTCACCCGCTTAAATATAAACCCCTATGTCACTAGATGGATTGCAAACTGGCTCAAGGACAGAACCCACATGGTTAGAATTGCTGGAGCCATGTCAGACTTCAAACCAGTTACAAGTGGTGTCCCACAAGGCTCAGTCCTGGGACCTCTCTTGTTCGGTATATATTTCTCGGAGGTACAGGCCAACACGGAAGGACTGTGGCTGACCAGGTTCGCAGATGACTGCAAACTGGGCACCATAATCGACTCTCCAGCCAACACAAGCATCCTCCAAAAGGGCCTCGTAGAAACAGACAACTGGTGCCAGAGCCATGGCCTCAAGCTAAATGCCAAAAAGTGTATAGTCATCCCTTTTGGCAAAAACAAAGTGCCCACAAATTACCACATAGGTGGTAATCCATTAAGTACAGAAGAAGTAATTAGGGACCTGGGCACCCAAGTTGATAGCAATCTCTCATTTGACAACCACGTGGCCAAAGTGGTTAGAAAAACATTTTATATAGCCCACCTAATCATGAAGGGATTCACATCTAGATCAGAGGAGGTCATCGTGCCTCTTTACTCATCCCTCATCAGGCCCATAATTGAGTACAATGCCCCCTTTGGGATGTACCTTACCAGACACCTGCAGCAACTGGAAAGGCCCCAAAAGTACCTCACCAAGAGGATCAAAGGGCTCAAACAGATGCCATATGCTGCCCGGTTAAAGAAACTCCAGCTCTACTCAGTGGCATACCACCTGTTCAGAGGCGATCTGTGCCTGACGTATAAAGCCATGTCCAACCCGGAATTAATGGACATGCTGCACCTCAGAAAATCCAAATCCCATCGAGCTACGCGCTCGAGAGACTTGAACCTCAGCACTGAAATAAATAGGATATGCTGGAGGGACAGATTCATAACCCAGAGGCTCCCTTCACTCTGGAATAAAATCCCAGTCCAGGTTAGGCAGAGTCCCTCATTGACTCTCTTCAAGAGGAATCTTGATGAGTGGATGGGAGATCGTAGGTTTACCCCGGGTATCACTTCTGTGTCACTGTTAGACAGAGGCACAGTATACTAACCTTGAAAAAGGGCTTAGCAAAATAAATTTAAAATGGGTGGCGAAAGCCAAACACGTTCTGGCTAGGCTTATAAATGCCCTAGGGCAGATAGCCTAGTATGAACCTATGAACCTATGAATCTATAAAGCTAGTCAAGCCAGTCTCAAAAGTTACACTTTCAAGTTGACTTTTCAGTTGTATTACCTTTATATACACCTCAAACAACAGAAGTTTACTTTTCAAAGTCAAAGGCCATTCAACTAGAGCACTCGCAACATCCTCTGCTTATCAAGCCAGATTGTCCATGGATAGTATTTGTGCAGCTGCTACATGGGCTAGGACCCATACATTTATTACTCATTACAAAGTAGTTTGGCCTCCAGGGACAGAGCTTCTTTTGGGTCCACAGTGCTCAAAGGTACACTCCCATGAGCCACCCAGGAAGATAGTGCTAGGGACACTGTCCCATCCAGTAAGAATGAAGGAGAGAAGCACAACATAACATAAAGAAGTTATCTACCTACCATAACATTCCATGTTTGTTGTCCTTCTCGCCCTTCTTTCTTATGTCCCTCCCTCCTTCCCCCAGCCAAGACTCCTAGAGGATTTAGATAAGAGATTTCCTTTCCTCCTAGTGAGAGAGTTCCTCTGAAATTCATTGTTTTTCCTCTTATGTGTTTATATATATATATATATATATATATATATATATATATATATATATATATATATATGTTGTTGTTTATCTTTCGGCTATTAGGGGTCGCCACAGCGAAACTCCGGTCTGCTAATGATTGGCAGTTGGTTTTTATGGTGTCGAGTTGCCAGCCCAATGCCCAACCTTCAACAAAGGCACGCCCATTCAACGCATATCTTTTGAATGCCCACTCAACCACGGGGAGGGCATGCAGACTCCACACAGAAGGCACTCCCAACCCAAGCCGAGAATCGAACGGGAGAACCTCTTGCTGTGAGGCAATAACGCTACCGCTGCACCACCGCGGAAGATATAAATATATATATATATATATATATATATATATATATATATATATATATACAGATACACACACACATATATATCTATATATATATATATATATATATATATATATATATATATTTTTTTTTTTTTTTTTTTTTTATGTTATGTTATGTGGGAAATATATGCATATATTTTATGACTAGCAGCAAACAAAGATCTGAGGATTACTCCAATGCATGATTGGATAGGTATTCAGCCACAAGCAAAGTGAAAGACTTCGAGCTAGTGTATTCGGCCAGTTCCAACCCATCCATTAAGAAAGAAGGGTGAGAAGGACAACAAACATGGAATGTTTTAGTAGATACATAACTTCTTCTTTCTTAGTCTGAATTTACATGTAAGATCCTGAGACAGGCCCACTTTACAGATTACTGTTGAAATTCTGAGAACCATAATCATGATCTTGGGATACTATAAGTATGAACTGGACTGAATTCACACTATGTTAAAAGTTACTGTATCTAATAGCATTCCCAACTGCTCCTAAGGAAGGCCATCTTGGCATTAGTATTCTTAATAACAATGACATGAGGTACTGTAGCCCCAAACCGCCACCCCCCATATCAGGGTTGCAGGGAAGAAGCCAGTCTGCAAAATGTGTTTTATGGGTGTAACAGTGAGTTTCAGAATTCACTGCTTGTTTGAATCAGGGTTTATTTTTCAAAGCAGCAGGACTCACAAGATCAGGTTCAGCACTTTTAGAAAGGAGTTCAAAATGTTCTGGCCATATGGTTTAGGTACAATACTCAAAAGAAAGTTATTTGTTTTATGCCTTGTTTTCAGGTCAGTAATTTTCTCCTGTAAAAATTCTATCTGTGCAGAATGTTTTTCTAATGCTGAGTCATAGTTTGAAACACATTCTTCCAAGCCAGTGTTCTGATTCATCATCATCATGCATTTTGTCTCTATTAGAAATAACATGTTTAATCTTAGATAATGTAGATAAAATTTTGGAGAGTGTCTGTAGTAAGGGTTTGTTTTACAATTGCCAAAGGCACACCCATTTAGGATTTAACTCTGTGAGATCTTCTGCCTTTTAAGTATAAGTATTATTAAGTGGTTTAGCACTCTTAGGGTTCACATCTTTAAGTTTGGTGAAATTTGTTTAACTCAAACTCCACAGAATCTTAATCTATTTGCCATGACTTCGGTTAACATCAGACATTAAAGCAATTTCAAGCTTAATAACAATCAGTCAAATTGCATTTTTATTATGGCTTTTTAAAGTAGACTTTTAAAATAATATGCATGTAATATTTGAAAGAGGAAGCACAGGGTGAAACCTCATGCTCACATCCGCTATCCTAAAAAGTCTGAATAGATTATAAACTTAATAAATGAACCTATTCATCTGTGATTTTTGCCTTCTGTCACTGACAGTGTAGGATGCCATGAGAATAATATATGTGTGCTTTTTAAATCAAAATGCATAATGTTGGTTTGATCTGCACCGAAGTGCTAGCAGGACACATTAGTCCAGTCAGTGATTAGAAGTCAATGATCATGTAATGACTTAGCTATCGATAAGTAAAAATGCTTCCGCATGCCAGATCAATGCATAATTGATAAAAAAATGGTGCTTGCTCTCAACATCTCGAGAACATATTTGCCAAAATTCCTCCAATAAACTTCAAAATAAACATTTTTGCAGAAGAATAATCCCCACTTCATTACCATGTGGTGGGCAAACCCTGCACTCCTAGCTTACATATGCTTACCTCATAGTCACATAACAAGTTAAGGAGGTTCACACAGCAGTCTCATACAATTAGAGGTCATTCTCTGTTCAAGTCATTAGGTTGCTATCTGTGATAAAAGACAGTTCCATGTAGTTTAGTTTATGTAGTTGGAACTCATTCAACTTATTCTCAGTCACCTGTAGGGAAATCAGTAGAAAAAATAATGATAAAATTTGATAATTCATGGTTTAAGTTGATATAACATATAACAAAGGCCCCACTAATGATCCTGAATGACCCTGCACTAAGAACACATACTTTAGAGAAAGAAGTGAGATCACTTATCTTAATCAACATTGTCCTTTAACTTTTTAATGTATTTGTAATTTGTCATACACTGTTGTTATGCATCTATGCAACTATGAAATGTTGCTAAGCAACATCAGTGGAAATATTGCCCAAGGCTTTTGATAGGGGTTCAGAAAATCAACAATATTTGCATAGCACAAAAATGCCCCTTATGAAAACCATGGTATGCATTATGGCAAAATACCTAAGCAGCCTCCATCAATTAGTTCCTCTACCTTTGCTAAGCAATCCTTATTGATGCTGAATTAATTCTTTCTGTTTATCCCATAAAAATGAATTGGTAAGGTTAGAATGCAGCCTAATCTATAAGGCTGTTCAGTGAGCCATTAGCCCCGTCAATATGACACTAAAATGACATCACTCTAGGGTTGTAGCTACAGGATTAGATTTACATACAGGGAGGAAGCCATCCCTCCAAATGTATTTTACAAGTGTTAACAGTGAGTTTCAGAATTTACTAGCTATTTGAATCATGGTTTATTTTTCAAAGTGCCAGGAGTCACAAAAGTGAATCTAATGTAAGGACATTTATAGAAATATCTTTTAACATTTTGTGTTAAATGTAGCTGCAGAGGAGGCTACAACAGTATTGACATGTTGCTTATGCGTCTATCGTGCACAAAAGGATCTGCATGCTGAACATTCTAATGCTGAGATACAAGCCTGCCTGCCTTATGCCTTAGTATTTTAAAGAGGGGTTTGGGACTGTACTGACACTTGCAGAAGATTAGTGAGAATAAATGTGCTGATGCTGAGGAACTGTTTATTTTATGACTCACAACCCACCCTTTAAGCCTACCTGCAATTACTTCTTGCAATTAAAAATAAACATCTCTAAGTCTGTTCTAGCAAATTTTATTCTCAATAGTCTCTCCTTGGTTTTAATGAAATGGAATTTAAATTCATGTGTATGTAGTTGATTTGAGATTCTTTGTTGATTTTTTCAACATTTTGTAGATATTTGTAGTTTTCAATAAACTGGAACATTATTCATTTTTAAGCTGTTGCTTTTGAAAAAAAAAGTTAGCACCAAAGAAATATATTTTTTGTGATACTTAATAATAGCAGAGCAACATATGGACCAGAGCTGGGATTTTTACTTAATTTTATTTTTATTGCTACTTCAGTACTCTATTTGTAATGAGAGCCGTATGCATTAAACTACTAACTGGCAATATAATGTTTACTTGAGGTCTGAGCATATGACTATGCAAATGTTTTTGAAAGTGTTTTAAGTATGTTCTTAGTAGATATTATGGTAGTACGTTGATGTTTCAGTGTGCCATTTTCTTGTCCCTTAGTTTTTATACTATTTTATACATTCATACGTCTCTTGTTGTTAAGTTAGATATTAGCTTTTATTCATTTTCGTCTATGAATTTTTGATCTATTTTTTATTTATTTTACAAATAGTATAACATTCCTTATTTTCCATGTAGTTTTTTTCATAGAAAAGTTTATTTTTTGAATTTATTTTAGCTTAAACATTAGTACTGTAACATTATTTTGTTGGTTTTTCTGGTACTGTTTTGTGACTTATGACAAAACATGTTAGAAAACAATTTCTGTGTTTCTTTATGGTCACAGTAAATAGCAAACAAAGATTGATTTGTATTTATACTAAACAAGACTTACATTAAACTTTCAAGAAGTTTAACTTAAAATCTGTGTAATCGATTGCAGTATCAAAGCTAAAGCTGGAGAGAATGTATTTGGATCAAGGCTAATTGTATCCAGCTAAGTAACTCATACAATGGGAAGAGTAATCTTTAGGCAAAAACAATGAGCATTAATGCCGTTATAAATCTATTCCCAAGTTTCTTATTATTGGATAGGGCTACCAGACTCACTAAGGGAAATTTAAATCATGTCATATATTCTAATTTTTGAAGTGCTACACTAAAATAAACAGTTTTATTTTTATGTTCTTATTCCACAGATGTATGACATTTATGTGTACCTGAATGCTTCGCTGGTAGAATCACATAATGAGCTTAGAAGGAGAAATCCTCTTTCCAAGAGGCTTTGTAGCTATAGAAATAAGGTACAGAAGATGAATTCCTAAGTGTAGAAGTTAAGGTCAAATTCTACAAACTTGGACAAGTGAAAACTAACCAGTCAGTGTACAGTTTCCCTATTTTTTTTAATTAGAAATGATTTCATGCTTAATGCTCTCTGTGATGATGTGAGGTTTTGCCAGCTATGCCAGGAGAAACAGGGCAGTGCATGTGTAGAATATGCCAGCATAGCTAGCTGGAGTTTTGCAAAGAATTGTATGTCATTTATATATCAAACTGATTTGTACACATGCTTGTGTTGAAAGTGTATTTGTAAAGCTGCTTGTGTTAAAATGTATCAACAGTGGGTCCTGCTGGACAGAAAAGAAATACACCTGAATGTCAGACTGTATTGTAACTGTTGAAATGAGTATATTGTAACAGAGGATTCTGTTAATTTCAGTCCAGCTAACTTTGAAAAATAGCCTAAAATTAAATTACCTGGTTTAGACAATAATGATTGTATCTTACAGTTCTGATTGCAGTCAGAGACAAAATGTCTGTGAAAACCAGGACTAAGAATCCTACTGTATCATCTTTATGGGTGAACTAATTGCTACCTTGGAAGGGTAGAAGTTTTTAAAATAGTTTTAAAGCTTCCAGATGCTGTAACACATCTTAGCAAAGCCTTATGTGTGTGTATTATGACACATATGTGCTAGCTTCTGGTTCATTTTCTAGTAAATGGAGTAATGTGGGAATCACAAATCAGGTTATCAGATGTATGTGATGTCATTCTATAATCCAGCACTGAAATGCTGTTTTAATACTAGCTGAGACAGAAGTCTCAGGGCAGTCTGTTTTTGAAACCTGACAAAGAAGAGCCACTAACCCACTTCATCTTGTCTTGTTCTAGTAAATAAACTAGGAGACAGTATTGTTTTAGATCAGTTAGGAAAATATAGTGAGATTAGGTAAGAATTGTTTTTCTTTATCTGTGTGAACCTCTCCATCAGTGTTATTTTTAATATTTCCTGTGACTGAAACTCTGGTGCATGTAAATAGATATTTAGTATTTTCATGCTCTTTTATTATTAAATATAATTAAACTTTTCATTCTGTCAGACCTTTTAGAGAATATTTTAACCTTTGAGTGTTCTTATACTTATTTAGTGACACTGTGACCACACATGAAAGCCTTGCCGCATTGGTCAAACACTACCATGTATATTAGTATTAATTTTATTCAGTATAATTGGGTACCCTTGCAAGAGCCTTAGAGTAGCTGGCTTTTGAGTGTTCTGGTGACAGTATCTACCTTACAGTCATGGAAGAGGGGGCATAGCTGGTAAATCTGTGCCAGATTTTAGTAGGTGTGTGTGTGTGTGTGTGTGTGTGTGTGTGTGTGTGTGTGTGTGTGTGTGTGTGTGTGTGTGTGAGTGTGTGTGTGAAAATCAAATCTCAAAGAGTGTGTGTATCAGCTACTTGGATCAGGGATACAGAGCATTGGTTTCAGAGAGAGAGTGGTGGAGGACATAGCTTGGAACACTCGGCTGAGGACTCAGTTCTACAGCTGTGTCAGTGGGGAGTCTTACTTTGGGCCTGAAGAGAGAGACAGGATAACCTAGCCCCAGGACCAAGTGTGTACCCTGTGTGTTCTTAAGGGAGATACTGCTTGATGCAGAGAGCTGCATCTAGAAATACTGTGTGTATCAATTTTTGTTCCAAGTGAACATCCCTTACCAGAGTCAGTGGTAAGGACTGAAACTCCTTGATCACTGGCCCAGAGCAGGGACATCAGACCCTCATTCATACAAAGATTTGCTGTTCATATACTCTTTTTCTAATATTATACTTCATAGGATTTAACTTCTTAATTTTCTATCTATGTGGACATTCACAATTTATTTTTTCTTTTTATTTTATTCTGCATTTATGCCTGGGTAGTCCATCTGGGCAAGTGCCCCTTCACAGTGGAGGCCCAGGGAGGAAAAATTCCACATAAATAAGAGTAATGTCTAAACACAGATTGAACGCAAGAGACAGAGACACTAATATAGATTACAAAGCATACACAACAAATAAGTCAATATCTATTAAAAGCTTAAAACAGCATAATAAGTTTGATAGTACATATAGTAAAAAAGTCAGCAGTACAGCGAAGTTCAGTTAGTTACATACACAAATTAGATACAGGAGAATTGGTTCAATTTTCTTATGTATACTCAAATTACATATAGGAGTATTGATACACAACAAGTAGTAACAAGTAGCAGTCTTCATACCTCTACACTTCGTATAGCCCATATACTTCATCCTACATTTGTCTCACTGAGTCATTCCTATAATACCCAGTGCTGTAGTTTCTAGATCAATACCCTCATCATTTGTTATATTTTCTGATCTATGTCCCTATCCCTACTCCCCATGTAAATTTAACCCCCTTGACATTTGTATTTTACCTCACCAACACAATATTTTAAATTCTAAACCATTTAAGATCACTCTACTAATCACTGTACCTGCTGTCCCTCCTCCTGATACCTTTCCCAATGTTGATTTGTCACTACTTTGTTGTCTTCCTCTCTCTTACTCTGCCAGATTCCAAAAGACTTACTCTCAGTATAAGACCTATCTACAAAGCAGGCACTGGAATAATTATTTTACACTGAAAGCAAGTATTTTGGAATCAGGACCCATGTGTTATGTCTACTGCCTTCTGTCTACCTATGACAACTTTTCATGTTGTGAGTATAGCTATATCAGCACTACTTGTATTACTCATGCTGTCAACTTACTACCTTTACATTTCCAAATATTTACAAATATTTATGAATCACAAGCATTTCACTCATATCTGGATATTTTATAGTCCATTCCTTCCTCAATTTTACGGAAACCTGATTCAAAATAAATGTAATATGTACTACTTATTGTTACTTTCCACTCATTTATTTTTATTTTAATTCCTTTACCTTATCACCTAACGAATTACCACCCATTACCACCTCTTATTTTTCCATTTCTAAATCCTGTGTCTTTCTCAAATTTTCTAAGTATTGCACATATTGTACACACTGCAAGCACTAATGCTGTTTTGTTCCATAAGTGATTGTCTATCACATCTCCATTTTGTTTGTTTGCAGTTATGTGCATTTATCTACACACATATATACTATTTAGTTGTATTTGTATATATTCATGATATCTATATCAATTTTAGATGTGTATAGTACACTTATAGATTCTGTATTGCATTTTAACTTCTTGCACTGTCTGTTCGGAGTTTTTCCTCACTGAGCCTCCATTACCCAGCTGTCCTGTTTTGATTATTAAAGCAAAATCCATACTAAGGACAAAGTACTGATGGTTTTCATTGTATGTCACTTTCTAAAGTCTCGACATGACTAAGGAAGGAAGCCTGCATGGATACTGAGGTACATTACAAGTCAGTAGATGAACATCTGCTATTTTTGATGCAGGGGAACTTATCTCTGTAGAAATTTTTTTTAATGATGTCTTCATAGGATGTGTGCATGTAAATCTTGTCCACAGCAGGAACTTTTTCATTTTATAAAAAAATGTTCTCTGTATATTATTTAATCTTTTTTTCTTTATTCTCATAAGCCCCCCAGTAGCATTACTCTATTGTTAAGTCTGTCACAAATTAAGGAATTAGGCAGAGGTTTGAAAACTCCAAATTGTTTGAATGTTATCAGTTCCATAATCCCAGAAAATTTCTTACAGACCTGATGTATATGATGTGAACAAGTATCCATTTATTTATTTGACATTCGTTTACCAGCGAAGTCTGAATGGGATAATATCCCATTTTCAACAGAGACCTGTGGAGAAAAGCTCCACATTGACATAATACGGTTACAGTTAAATAAAGTTATTACAATGCCTAATACAGCAGAATGGCATATTAACTAACTCTGAACCTATATATACATAATGCAAATATATTTCATTACTAACCTATAACCAAGACTCCATGAAAATACTACAGCCATTGATTAGAAAGCCATATGTGATATAGTCCATACAATATTCATCCTTCCTAAGTCTTAAAGTGAAGAAAACTTTAAGATATTAAACAGCATAAACTTGTTATCAGATGGCTGGAAATGTGACGTTTATGTTATTCAGAAAAGCTGATACAATCTGGTTTTATGTCATCAGTACAGTTTGCCATTATGTGCTCCTGATCAAGTCCTCTGTGTACAGGAAAAAGAGATGAAGCTCCATGACTGAATCTCATGATCCCCTATATTCATTCTGCAAGGGCTTGCCTACCTGGTCATCTGTAATGACCCTACATACTGTATCTAGCCAGCTGTTCTTCCACTTGAAAATAAAGAGGTGGCTGTTTTTCATCATGAAATTTTGAGCAAGAACATTATGGTCTACAGTATTCTTCACCGCCATAACTAACTTCTTAATTACTCTAGCTTTATTGTAGAAGTTGTAAATGAAGGCATGACAGACTATTATCAGGACATCATCTGGAAAGTATCACAAGCAAATCTGATGGTAGTTACATCTTTTATTCATAGATTCATAGATTGTTACTATACTAAGCTAATAACCCTCTGTTGGGAGGTTCTAAGCCTAGCCAAGTTTTCAAAAATGAATAATGATGTCTTGTATCCAAATAGGACACTGAAGGCCAGGCATTTATATGCTGCCTCTTTCCATAAATGACATGGGTGACAGGCCTGATGTAAATTTTCTATTCCCCAAGTGCTGGTGTAGGTTGCACTTAATAGACAAACTCAACTTCACATGGATGAGAAGCCTGTTCCCTAGAAGGGCGAAGTCTCTGGGATACATATCTGTCTCTCCAGCATGTCTTGTTTAGGTCACATCAAAATTCAGGTCCTTAGACCTTGTACTTCTGGTACTCTTTGACTTATGAATATGCAGGAGATTCATAAGTATGGGCTTTGTGGATGCCTTGTAAGCCAGGCATAGATCACCCCTCAGCAGTCTATAGGAGATTGAGTAGTGGGTAAAGGGCTTTAAGGCACTTTGCGTAAGCTAGGTCCTCTGAGGTCACTCTAGTTGCTGCATGTGCCTGGTCAGATACATAACAAAGGAAGCATTGTACTCAATAATTGGTCTGATAAGGGCAGAATACAGTGGAATAATGACCTGTTTGGATGTAGATGTCATGGTTGCATATGAGCTGCACAATATGAAAGGATTTCCTCACCACTATGGCTACAGGATGGTCGAAGATAAGACTACTGTCTATGTGCATTCCCAGATCACTGACTACTGGTCGATCCTTGGGGGTGTATTATCCCCATGGTAACTAGCCAGGATGATTAACTTCCAAAGGGTACAATTAAGCATTTCCTAGCACTGAGTTTAAGACCATGGCTTTGGCACCATTTGTCAGTCAGTGATAGGCCTTCTTGAAGCATGCTAGTGTTTGCAGGGGAGTCAAAGATAACCCCCACCTTGTAGTCATCTGCAATCTTTGTCAGCCATAAACCTTCATCATTGGCATCCATTTCACAGAAATAGATGCCAAAAAGGAGCATACCCAGTATCGTGCCTGGGGGACTCTGCTATTGACTGGTCTTTTGGTAGAGGTGGCTTCACCTAGTTTGATCTCCTGAGTCCTGTCAGTGAGCCAGATGGCTATTCAGTGGGGGATAAAAGGATTTATACCTAATTTAGTAAGCTTGTCTATAATGCCTGAGTAGGATATTGTATCAAAAGCCTTGGCCAGATCAAGGTAAGCTGTGGGCACAATCTTGCCCTCATCCATTGGTTTGGTGACTCTCTCAGTGAAGTCCACCAGATTTAATAGGCATGACCTTCCTTTAACAAAGATGAACTGTGATGGGTTCACCATTTGCAGATTATCTATGATCTCATTTGTCATGTCCCATGATGATTCTTTCCATGGCCTTATATGTGAGGATGGTCAGACTATTGGATCTGTAGTTACCCGGATTGGTGGTTGGACCTCCTTTGTGCAGGGAAGTGACTGTTTCCATCTTCCATTCCTTGGGCACAAAACCTGATTGTAGGCTCCAGCTTAAAACTGATTTACATGTACCAGAGATGTCATGTTTCATGCTATTTAGTAAGCATCCCAGGATGTTATTGGGGCCCATCGATGCAGTGTTTTTGGCCTTGGAAAGTGCATTGTAGACCCATTCCCTAGTAATGGTTGGGGAGATTGTGGTATGTAGTACTTCCTTTGGACTATGGGGGGTAGGAGAAGGAATTTAAGCTGAACCTGTTAGCCATAAGATTGACAATGACCTCCAGTTCAGTATGGGTAATGCCGTTTACAATAAGTTCTGCACAGTTGTGTATTTCCCTTGAGGTTATGGTCATAGCTGTAGAAAGTTTTGTGGTTGTCCTTTACCTGAGAAGCTATTTTTTTTACAAATTTAGCCATTGAATTATTAATTAACCCTCTTAGCTGCCTCTTTAGATTGGTCATGGGGGGTTTTAGTATGTTGGGCTTTGTTCCTCCTACACTTGGCCAAGATTTTTTTTTCTTTTGTTGTATAACAGATTGATATTATGATTCCACCAGGGTGGATTGTCTTTTGTGTGTGCTATCAATATGGCTGCACAGGGGTTTTGTTAATAGCTGACCATATGCTATTTGTTTTCTGGGTTGGGGGGTGCTTGGAATGTAGCCAAGGTGTCACTTAGTAGAAAGAGATTAGCTTTGGAATAGTTCCTAAAAATTTTTGGTTTCATTGGGTCCCTGGGTTTAATTTTTATTTCAAACAATACTCCCTTATAGTCAGAGCTGATTTTGTAAGGATATTACATTGGGTGAGGAACATCACTCCCCCATGACTGTGATTACAAGGTCAAAGTTGTTTGTACCCCTTGTACGAGAATAGATCAACTATTCCAGAATGTTAGTATTACTTAATTGATTCATTAAGTATGTTCAACTCCTCAGCAAAACAGTAAATTATACCTGTAGCTACAGAAGGACACCTCTCAAGTCTCCTCTACTGAATAGACTAATTTAACATGAATAAAATAATTTAAAAAGTAACTCACCCTGTAATACACAGAATTTATAAAAAGGCTATACTTAAAGACATAAGTCTTTAGTCAGTTTACCTTGCTGTGATAGTCATTTTTCTAAAGAATACAGTAAACAACCAGTTATCAATCTACTGATCACATTCACAAGTACCCCTTTCAAAACAATTTTACTGAAAGTGATACTACAATTATTACATAATGCAACCTATATTTAAAATGAACTGATACAGTGTTGTTTTGTTAAGCCACATAAAAGAGGTCTGTATTTCACCAGAATTTAACTGAAATTGTCAGACTTCGTGAAAGGCTACAAACTTTCTCAAGGAGAGATTATAGTTAATCTCCAAATGGCTTTCAAGTTCCAAAATTGAGAATTCTTGTGGGAGGCTCTTCAAATATGTGGTATTATTGGTGACTGTATAGTTGTAAACTGTATAAACTGTTATACCACTAACAACTTGTACAAATGTACACAAGTGGCAAAAGGACTACTGTAGTTATGTAACATAGAGTAAAAAGTAAAGGCTTCTCCTCTCTCACCTACCTTATTAATTTTATCTGTTAAGTAATTTGCATCCATTTCAGGGCACATTAGTATCAATCTAGGACAAATCTTTTATTTTGAACTTTTTTGTACTCCACTGCCAGTTAACCATCAGCTATGTTCCTCTCAATGTGAGATGTGTTCCCAGCCCATTCATTCCCTGTGAGGTGAGAGCCAATCAGAAACCATAATCCTGGCAGCCATTAGGGCATTTCTGTAGATGTGTGTAAACTCTACCCTCTTGGTGGTGAAGTGCGCTCCGTGTTATTTCAGTCGGACTACCTATGACTATAATGTAGAAACATGCCAACTCACAAACAAACTTTTGAAAGGGTTACTGCACTGGATTGCACAGACAACTCCAGTGCCCCACAGGCCTTTTTCTTGAGGAGGAGGCTTTTGCTACTCCACTAGAGTGCCAGATCAGAATGGGGGGGGTGGGGGGGGGGCACTGCCACTGTCCCTCCCAGGCAAGTGCACAAACATAAGGTGCACATCTCTCGCCCACCCCTTCCTGGGTCTTCCTGCTTCCCATACCTCTAATCAATCTCAGTTCATCTAAGCTGCATTAAAGGCTTTATCCTTCGGCAGCTCAATGAAGAGGTAATCTTAAATAGATCTTGAAGTCAGTGGGATTTACAGTTTTAGTTGGTTTGCTGAAGACTTCATAGCTTGGTATCAGTATCAGCACCCATCTCAAATTAATCTCTCTCCTTTATTAGATAAGTAACATCAATCAATCAAAAATTTTAGATAAGTTACATCAATCAATCAAAAATGTAAGGATGTACCATCAAGCTGAATAAATCAGAAGTTTACCTTCTTCACAATAGGAGCTCTCTCTCTCTCTCTCTCTCTCTCTCATGTGCTCCTGACACTATATTGCTGGAATCATATTACACTGTAGAAGAGAATCTCTACTGTCAGCTCTGGTTAAATCTTTGCTTTGTGAAATGTCAAAGAAATTTCAATGGGAGAAGAATATTTTCTTCACTTTAATGCAAAAAAACTGTAGTCTTTAAAATTATGATTTTACTAAAACATATTTACTTTCTTCTCTTGTCACAAATAAATTGCCTACAATGATCAGTTAGAGTTCACAAATGAATTAAAACATTTGCTATTTAAAGGTTGCTTTGTTAGTCTAAACAGAGACAGAATTATACTTTTTAAGCCCCTTCACCACTTTACAAATGCATGCTAACTGTAACCTTAACCTGACCCTACTCCTGCCCCTAACCACAACCCTACACCTTACCTTAGGAAAAACACTTTCTGTAACACTAGCAATACACAAAACTCTGAGATGTACATCACATACAACAGTGCATACAATACTAATTCTTTCCTCTAACCCTAACCTGCAAAAAATCACACAGATACATTCCTTTCAATCAATAATAATGAAATGTTTCATATATCCAAAAGTTTAGGCATTAACATTCAACCTCAGACTTAACATAAACGCTTTATTATAATTGTTTTGACAGCTCCTGCAATAAATAAAATTGCATACTTGCCCACTACTCCAAGCACTTCATGCTTTTGACAAAGTTACTATTCAGCAAAATGAAGATAATATATACATATACTAGAATCAGTGTGAGTGGCTCAACAGGCAGCACACACACCTTTGGTGCTGGAAGGTCAGAACACTGTGTGCTATGTTTCCACTGCAGATAATTGGATTAATTTACAATTTGCTGACACTACACTGTGGCATTAGGGAGTGCTGCACTCCTGACTGTACCATCCTTTAGATGAGATTTTCAACCATGGTCCCATATGTGCAATGTAAGAGATCCCATGGCACCTATCAAAAAGTGTGGCTAGAAGTTCACTGATACCTTGATCAAGTTTTCCTTAGTAAAGCTGTTCAACAAAGAATAAATAAATAACATATATGATGTGAGTTGTGTCTGAAAAGGGTGCACAAAGAACCAGTTCACTTATTCACATACCTAGTAAACTAATAAATAACTTTTAAAAAATACTTAAGAGTAGCAAGGTTCCCAAAATCATATCTTAATGACAGTTGTACCAATGTTATCTTGTCTGGTTGTCATAACTAATTAGGTCATCGGCTACTTAAAGCTATAGGAACTATCAAAAATATTTTTGTCATACCCACTACTTTTGTCTATGTATGGACCTCCTAGGCAGTTATAATCAGGAGGCAATGTTTGAAACAAGAGGAGACCTCCTTTGAAGGCAGTATGTGCATATTAGACCAATTATTACATGTCTTGGCTTATCACAGCTGTCCCTATACAAGGTATCACACACACATGCTCACACACATATACATACACATCAGACCTTAAAAACTCAGCAGCAATTAAGTGGTTTGTAGAAATATCTGTCACTCAGCTCTCATGAGTGAATGTTTGTAAGTCTTTTAGAGATGGGATAACTTATGCAAGTTGTTCTAACTACTAATCAACCACAGTACTTGAAATGTTTCTTGGGAATTAGTCCCAGGCAAACGTAGCAGAATTAGCCCCAGGGAGGGTCTGAAATTCTCATTATTTTTGTTAAATATAATTGTTTATCTTATAAAACTTTGGGATGCATCCCTGTTTATTAGTGAATATCTTAAACTCTAAACATTTCAAAATTATCTTTATTACTTATTTGCAGTCTTAAGATTCTGAATTTCTCTGTAAATGTAAATGGATAACAAATTATATATACAAGGCATGTTCTTTTCATTTGTTTTATAAACCAGAGACAAATATAACTGTTCTTCAAAAATGCGTAAACTTCAGTGCAGGTGAAGAGTGTACAAAAATTGGAATGCAGCCAATTATGGCAGCAATCATGCAATCAAAAAATAAATAAATAAATAAATAAGTCAAGGTAGCTATCGTAGCATGCAAAATCAATCTACTTCATACTGGTAAGTCTGGAATTGACCAGATGTGGAGATATTACTATGCTACCTTTAAAACTTACTGTTTAGATAAACCTTTTTCTGCTATTTTGTTAACACTACATGAAGTGGTCAAATGGGCTTTGTATGCTGTACGTTGTCTTTATGTACTAACATTAAAAATGTACTTTTAGTAGTTTTGGAGACTGCAGTATAGTTCTAGATGGCAGGAAGGCCAGGAAAACAGAATTCAAATAATGTATTTCTGTTTGTAAAGTTTTGTTAGATCTCACAGAAACTTGACTTAGTAGGCCCATCTTGACTCCTTTGTCCCAATTCATCAAAAGTCTCTTTATTTTCTGTTTTCATAAATTTTGTTTTCATATTATATTCTATGTACTTTTGTCAGATTATTGCTTTCCTGCTCCTACTACAGTTGACTGTTATCCTAAGTCTAAGTTACAATATCCAAATTTAATTTTAATAATTTAATTTCCCATGTGTTCTCATTAAGAGTAATATATAATTATCAACCATGGGATGGGCATGGCAAATCTTTAACCAAATGGGAGCTCAAAAAGGTAAGTAGGCTTCAAATGCACCACAGGGGCAGCTAGTTGAGTATGTACCTATGAATCTATAATAAACTCACCAAATCTTTTAAAGGGCTTGCAGCTGGCACTTATTCTGTTTACTGATAATTCCATATGCGTTTTAGTTGATTAAAGCAGTTTGCATAAGCTGTTGGTTACCTAATATTTCATGAAGTTAAACTAGACATCAGCTTGCTATGTTTAAGGGCAAACTTAGAAGTCTGTTCATTAGCTAACCTAGTTATCGTTAAAGGAAACTAAACAAATGAAAAGAATGGAACTTTTAGATAAACTGTAGATCTAGAAAATGTATTAACTTCTAAATATGATATCAATTTAACAGACAAATTAAAATACTGCAAAGTGAGCTAAATGCCAATCTAACCTCTCCCACCTCTCTAGAACTGAAACACAGTGTACTGCAGATTAGTCTAAGTGGTCCCAGGTACCTTCCAAATATTTGGAAAAATAATATAGGTTCAAAGCCACTGAATTATATTTCAGCCTTACAAAATAATAACCAAACTTTAAACGGTACTATATTATTTAATCATTTACTGAGCTATTTAATGATTATCATTCAGTTTCCTCTAACAGTTCCAATGAAGACTACATTAAATCATACTTAACCAATTATACTTTCCTGAGTTTCCAACTACCTTTTGCCTCATTTAAATAGTCCATTTAAGTAAAATGAAATTTTAGATGCTGCCATTGTATCTAAATGTAACAATAACATCTTAAATATTAATAATTATATAATAATTAGAATGATGTCTTTAATCATTTTGGATATTAGAATTTATCCAAAGATTTTGGTTAATAAGATTAAGAGTATTGCATTTCTTTTTAGAACTCTTGCCAGTCAGGAGTTCTAAAGAACATGTATCAGACCCATCTACTGTTAAAAGATTCTTATCAAGAGTCTGTTTTTGTTTTTGCTATCAATGGCTTCCCTTTTCCTTTTCAAATTATGTATAAGTTTGGGTTCCCTTATGTTTTCATTAATTTGATTCAAAATTTTACTTAAACCACAATAATTTGTTATACGTAATAGAGACTATTCAGATCCTGTAATAACTGAGAATGGCATACAACAAGATTTTCCTTTATCCTTTTACTAATTTTATCTCTAGAATGAACCCTTTTTAATGATTGAAAAAAAGATAATTCATATATTCCTTTTTCAAAAATTAGTGGGATTTAAATCCCTTATACTGCATTTGTAGTGTATATATAAACATAAATTTTGGTCTTCTAAAAAAGGAAAATACCATAAATTCTAAAAGTTTTGAATTGCAGATGCAATTTATCAATCATATACATTATCCCTTAATGATCATTACTTATTTCTAATTCATTAGACTTAAACTTTTGCCCTCGGTTTAAATACCTTGGCATTTTTCACAAAACAATTTTGTTTATAATCCAGAAAACGTATTAAAGTGTTGTCAAACTATGCAACAAGATTTCACCCACAAAAATACTACAAAATGTTCATCGATATATTAAAATCTGCATATGTTAGACTTTTCTTCTCCTAAATTAGCTGAAATGTTTAAATTAATGTGTGTTATTTGGTTACTAGAAAGGTTAAACTTTTTCAAGGTGTATTTTTATACCTGAAACAAAAATGTGGGTATACACTTGGATGAAGAATGTTATTAGAAGTTGATTATAATTACCAATAGTTGCTTTTTTGAATCCCAAATTACATGAAAGTCTTGAAATCCATGTTTCCTTGAATCTGAATAAAAATTTTCAAAGTTTATTGAATCGAGTTAGAGAATATAACTCAATTTTAATCCATAATAAATAATGCCATTGTTTTAAAAGCTAAGAGAATGATCACGATATAGTTCATTCCTATTCTATAACTATTAACAGTTGCCATCTTTTATGTAAAGAAATATGAATTTACCTGAAGGTTATACATCTGTCATTAATATTATTTGGACTTCACTCTAAGTGACCTTTAAGGCCAGTTTTTCAAATGGGTTAAACATCTTCAATTCAGAATTAAAAACTAGATTTTAATCTACTAAAACTCATTTATTCAACTTGTGCATTAACTTTAAAATCTAAATATGACTACCTGTGGACCCATGGCTAAGTTTGATGCAGCCCTGGCTACAGTCCAGATTACTTGTGTTTGGGTAATGGCATGGGTGTCTACCAGTCCAGCAGTGGTAGGGTATATAACCTACTGTAGTGACCACATCAGGTCATACTCTCAGGCATGGACTTTTATTCTGCGATAAGGTATAGGTGGTGTGCATGAGAGTAGTCTCACCTCCTCCCCAGACCAATCAACTATTGTGAATCAGAAGGTAAACTAGGGTTAGGCTCCTCTGAGGAATCAGCAAGCTGATCCACTCCCTAGTACATGACTCTTACCACTGAAGTAATGGAGTAATGGATGGGCTGTTGGGACTTCTCAGTCAGGAATAAATGAGGAGGAGGAGGGGCTAGAGACTGCTGCTATCACAAAAACATTTTTACTGAGAACAAAAGAGTTTGGACAACATAATTGAGTACAGGCTGTTCAGGAATCAATCAGGAGGATAGAGGTGAAATAGAAATCTACATAAAGATGAGCAGTAAGTGTGAGGTCATAGGGGGTACATCATTCTATGAATAAGGCAAGGGAGTGGGCAAGGCCATATCCTAGATTAAGCACTCAGCAGTTAAGGCAGATGAAGAAAGAAAGCTGGTGGAGTGTACAATGCATCAGATCTAGGCAAATCAAGGAAGGAGAATGAGACACTCTGCAGAAATAAAGGATTAGTGTAGGAGGAGTAGGACAAAGGTAATTCTCATGGCATATCTGAACTTGTCGAGGGCAGAATGTGAGATTCTAAGCTTCATAAAAGTAAGGAAATGGGAGTAGGTTATGTTCTTGGACCTTGAAGAGTTCCATCAGCTGGTGTGAGTCTGTAACTGAAATTATGGAATTCAGGATGTAGTTCTAAATAAGGTAGAGGAGGTGAGGGATGTCCACCTGAAAGTGCTGTTATCCAACTGTAATCACACGTCTTGTGGTTTATGTGGTTTATTGTACTGGAAAAGTAAGAATGGAAAGGCAAAGATGACTGGGAGTATAGTTTATGCTGAGCTGGGGGGAAAGAGAGTGAAAAAGAGATAGGGCCTCAAAACAAACTGATTTTGCTTTCAAAGCTGCCAGAATGTGCTCCAGAAAGATTACTTATGCTTTTGAGTGAGAATACATGGAAAAGATAGAAAGAAGAGACGAGTGCTAATGTGAGTACAAAGAAATGTAAGACTAGTTATTCAGCAAACAATGGGGTAGATGGCAGGGGACAGTGAAGTGTACAAAACACTGTACAGTGAGGCTAACAGAAGAGCAACAAAGGAGGTGATGGCAGATAAGGTACAACATGAAGGAGAGTTAGCAAAAGCATCAAGATTTAAGTGTATACTGCAGAAAGGAGGAAGGGAAGAACAGATCTTGTCAAGCTGAGCAAAAGCAGGAAGGATATCATAGAAGCCAGAGAAAAGGCTAATTTTGGATGAAAACTTAAATTCACTTTTCAGTAGGGAAAGCTAAAGGAGAGTGCCATGCTTGGAAGTATTGAGGAAGAGAGGGGAGAAGAATGGACAGGCAACAAAGCAGAGGTGGAGGAGGTAATAAGACTACTGTTATCCCATACCGGAGGTTGAACAAAACAGGATCCAGCAAGGCTACCTGAATAATAGTTAGGAATCTGTCCAGTGGAGCCCTTACAGAGCTCTTCAACAGATCTCTGAACAGCGGAAAAATGGTCGGTGGCTGGAAGGCAATGAGAATGGCACTCTTGCTTTATGGAAAGAAGGGACAACACAAATCTAGAGAATTACAAACCTGTTAGCCTAACAGCAGTGGCAGGGAAAGTCTTACACAGAATACCAAGAAAAAGGATGGCTGCTTTCCTAGAAAAACAGCAGTTTATTGCTTGTATTGGGTATAATCATAGCCTGATAAAAAGTGTCCAAGCTGTGCATCTTATAATTGGTTCTGTAAAAAACATCTTTCGACAATGGTTTAAAATCTGACAGCTTTTATCAGGCTATGATTATACCCAATGCAAGCAATAGCTATAAGAAATGTATTCAGGGCACAATAATTAAACACCAGAACAATATACTGTAATAATACGAAAACACTTGGTTATTCGGTGACCAACAGGTTTTCTCACACAGGAATGGGATTAACTTGAAAAATTTGTTTGAAAAATCTGGTAAGAAGCAGGGCTATAGGTCCAATGAAGGAAAGAAAATGGCAAAATGCTGCTGTTGTAAATATTGCCATTTCATTTGGAAAGGACCTTACGTGTTAGTTCCAGGTTATGAAAGATCTATACCCTGACCAGAATACTGTAATTATAAAAGTGAGGAGTAGTTTATTTGGCTAGTTGTTCATCCTGTTTGGCATTCCATGATGAGAGAAATGAAAGACAATTATATGTAAGTATTTATGAGCACCTTAAAGGTATCAAAAACAAAAATATGGATAATGCTTTGTACAAGCACTCCCAGTCATGTAGAAGTTGCAGAAAATTTTAATTTTTCATGATGGTAAGAGTTCACAAGGTCACCTAGAGGGGAACAAAATATGAATACTGTCAAGTACAAAGAACTTAGATTGCAGTTGTTAAATGCCACAATGCCCCATGCTCTCAACAAGACTGCTTAGTAAAGAGTGCTCTATGTATGAGAGCAGCTAAATTTTGAAACACATGCCCCCAGATTCAGCAAGCCCTGCACGGTGTGCAGGACTAGTGCAGGAGCTCCAGCAGGCAATATGTCCACTGTGAGATCCAGGAATAAGCTGCAGGGATGTACACGAGCGCTCCTGCACTAGTCCTGCATGGACTTAGCTCCTGTATGCAAATTACCCCATTTGCAGGTGAAATCCATGCAAATTAGGTGAATTTGCGATCCAGGAAGCTGTCAGCCAGCTGTGCAAGACGAGTGTAATCTGCAGAAATGTACTCAGTTAGTAACCGAATACATTTCTGCAAACTACAAAACGGAGCCATAACAGCTCCAAATAAAGGGTGTATATAATGTGCAAAGCATGCCAATGGCCATGAAAAACTGTTAAAAAAAATTAATTTTTTTAGCCGATTCCGGATGTTTAAGCGTGGGGCAGCGGTGCACAAACGGGATCGGGCGAAAGAAAAACTGAAATAAGCTATTTTGCCATTATACTCAAAAGCAGGCAGAAGACAACATGGCCAGTGAATAGTGGTTGCTAAGTGGGGAGGCTCAGTGTGGGGCCTGTAACTATGCATCAGCAGGCAATCCTATACAAATGAGGGGAATGATACTGAATCTCAGATTTCCCCTCAGTGCTAGTCACCACCCAACAGTGTAAGAGCAGGAATAGCTTGTGCAAGCCTAGGAGTTAGCTTACATCATAATGTGTGTGTCAGGCATACTGTAAGTGGATTGGAGCCCTGTGGCTTGGGTTTGCCCATAGCTTAACAACTAAGCAAGGGTGTGTGTCTGAGGCTGCCTAGCACTCTTTATATTGCCTAAGCGGCTGTGCGCGCTGCACACCGGGTTTTAAAAGAAACAAAAAAGTAAATCAGGAAAGAGCAGCTCTGTGCACATTTGAGCACTGTGTTTGAGCGGGGTGCCCCTGGGCTTAAACAGGAAGGCAGTGGGAAGGGAAAACAGCAGTAGGAAGGGAATCTAGGAGAACTAGCATAGCTGTCAGGTGAAATGTATCAGAATCAACCAATTACACAGGCAGCAGACCAGCCCATCCCAGAACACTACTATAAACTATGCAAACACCTTTCTCTCTGTTTTTTCCCACATATTCTACACCACCAGTGTATGCAAGTGGGGAAATTTTAACAAACAAAAACAACAAAATGATAGGGGCTGCAGCAGCTATCAGACATCAACATGTGGAAGAGGCTGAGGGTGGTGTGGATGAGAATGCTGTCAACAAACCCACAGTGAGGAGACGGAGACGGGTGTACAGACCCAGGGTAACCTACCAGAGGCTACATGAGCTGGAGAAAGTGGAGTGCTATAGGGTGGAAAAGGACCTCCTACAGCAAATTGTTGAGCTGTGTCGACCATGCCTGACACACAGAACTAACAGACGGGAACCCATCCCAGTGGATACTAAGATATATGTAGGCCTAGGAATACTAGCCACAGGTGCCTCCCAAAGGCCAACTGGGGATATCATGGGGATCTCACAGGCATTGACATCCAGGGTATTCCACCAGTTCCTGGATGCCATGTCAGCACATGCCAGTGAGCACGTATATTTCCCCAGCACCCATGAGGTGTTGGCCAGCAATATGTGTCTCTTCCACCAAATAGCAGAATACCCTGAGGTAGTGGGTGCTATAGACTGCACGCACATATGCATCCAAGCACCACCTGGTAAGTGGGGTAGGGTCTACATCAACCGCAAGGGCTTCCCTTCCATCAACTGCCAGGTTGTGTGCAATGCCCAGGGCATTATAATGAATGTGTGTGCTGGCTGCCCTGGAAGCTATCATGATTCCCACATCTGGCATCTGACTCAGCTCTACCAGAGATTTGCCAATGGAGACATCCCTTATGGTCACCTAGTGGGGGATGCTGGTTATGCACTGGAGCCATGACTGATGACACCCATCAGGAATGCACACACACACCTGAACAAGAACTCCATAATGAGGCACATGCGCAGACCAGAATTATAATAGAGCATGTGTTTGAGATGCTCAAGTCATGGTTCCAGTGCATGGACACATCTGGTGGAGGCTTGCAGTACTCACCAGCTACATGTACTCACATTGTCAGCATATGTGCCGTGCTACACAATATGATCCTGTGGAAACAGCTGCAGCAGGAATAGCATGGGGCAGGGCCACACAGCCCCCCACCAATACCAAATCCTGCACAGGCACGGAGTGACTATCCAATAGAGGAGGAACAACCCGAGCCTGCCCCAGTAGGCAGAAGGAGGCATGCCCTGGCCTTGGCAAATAGGCAATGCATAGCACATAAACTGACACAGTAGGGACCCAGGGAATGACACCTCTCTCTGACTCACACATACAGTAAAAAGAATGCCAAACATAACACTACCTGTGCTCAACCATGTATAGGGAGTGTACTATGTGCATTAAACATAGGCAGCCCTCCAGCACCATCCTCAATACTGGCACACCCACAAGGTAAGTCACTCTCCTTACCAACTGCCGAATGGAGTAGTATGTGTTGTTACTTGTATCTATGGTATGGGTGTGAGCATGCAAGGGAATCAGATGGATGAATGGGATGCCAGACGATAGTTGACACCTATAGTGGCAGCATGAGATCTGTAACAAATACTGGTGTCACCATAGTAGCCAGTACTACACATGGTGACAAAACCAACTGCAGGAAATGTGCTGGGCCACATGTGTGTCCATATGACAAACACATGCCAGTCAGAGAGGTTCACATACCCAACAACAGTCTCAGCCAGCAGGGCAGGTGTAGACAAACACAAACAAAGGCTGTGCTAATGCCTCTGAATGATGCCTATGGATAACCTCCCCCCAGGCCTACACAGGCAGACTACATCAGGTCAGGCAGTGGGATGTTAGTTCTGAAGGGTAGGAAGTCAGAAAATGATATGCAGGTCAATCAAACCTAACACCTGTAGTACAGTAATATACCTATAGTCAGCATGATAGGTTAAATACAGAATGAAATGGAGTACCTGACATGTCAGTACAGTCATAGCAAATGTGTACAAGTGTCAGGTGTGCCCCCCGAATCCTATGTATAAATGTAGAAACAGTCAGGTGTGCCCCCCACAATCCTATGTAGAAATGTAGTAACAGTCAGGTGTGCCCCCCATCCTATGTAGAAATGTAGTAACAGTCAAGTGTGCCCCCCCCAATCCTATGTAGAAATGTAGAAACAGTCAGGTGTGCCCCCTCAATCCTATGTAGAAATGTAGTAACAATCTGGTGTGCCCCCCCCCCAATCTGATGTAGACACGTTGTACCAGTCAGGTGTGCCCCCCCGCTCCAGTCTGATGTAGAAATGTAGTAACATGTATATGTAGGTATAATACCAGTGGAGCACAGACGACCTGTGGTGGCCAAGGTTGCAGGATAGATTGTAGCATTTGTACAATATGCAGGTATGCGTGTGTTAGGTTGGTGTGTATGTATGCATGGTGAGGTTTGACCTGGTGGCCATTGCCCAGTAATGCCTATGACAGGGCCAAGTCCTCACAACTGCAGTGCTATACACAATGCTCCCCAGTATAACACATACTAGCAGTAAGCCATTGTAAATGTATGGAGGTAATATGTGTCACCATCTGAAAGATGGACATGGCATGACTGTTGGGCCAGGTATATAAGAAGTATACAGGGGAAAGTACCCCAGACAGACAGTGTATAATGTGTAACTGTGAAATGGACACACCCTTGGAATTGTACATACAGGTTTGCATCACATTATCTGGCCTTGTAGTAGGGAATACCAGTGTTGTCTGGCCAAACACTTGCAGATCACAAAGGTCATAGGAATGATGTATTGAGAAACAGCTGATGTCCCTGCACAAACCAACATCACTGGAATGCCCCATGCATATATGTGAGTCAGATGCAAGTAGTGTCCATAGCACATATGCACCCAGCTCACGCAAACACCACCCACAGGTACCTCTCTGGACATATCCCTGCTGTTAGGAATGGGTACAATATGACCCCTATCTGTGTATGGTAATAGAGAAAGAATGCAGCATGCATTGCAGGTGTCCCATGCAGGTGTGTCCCTAGCTATAAGTAGCACCCTGCCAGCATCCATATCACCTGAACAATACTGATAGAAAGTATTAGCATGAAGCACACCTACCCTGTAACCCCAGGGGAATATAATGTTTGGCAGTCTGGTACTGCAGGACTGACAGAATGCAACGGCCTGCTGCAGCTGGCCTGCATCACTACCAAATGGCCTACAGTCCTCTGCCAAAGGCCTGCATCTCACCCGTACTGCCAATGTATGTTATGTCATGGACTCCCAAATAACAACATAACACAGTCTGCAGAACCCATATGCAAGGCTATGTGGACAAACCACAGTAACATGTCCACCATGTCCAAATGCATGAACTGTGTAACAACGGCAATACACTGCTGTGATGAGGTGATAACCATAGGGAAAGTATCAGAGAATGTTTGCATAATGTATGGAAGAGGATACTATAATAGAGGGGGGGGGAGCATGGGCAGCATGGAATGTGCGAACTCTCAAACGCAGCCGTGTGCACATACTATCCCTGGCTGCAAACACAATGGGTGGCTAGAAACCTGCCCGTACACCACAGTAGGGCTAATGTCCTGACTTATGACCCCTGCCTCTGGGTAACCTGTGTGAATCTGTACAGCTGTGTGGTATTGCCACAGCAAGATAAGGCCATACTGTCATGTCGATGGATGTACAGGTATGGGATCCTCTACCACCACTGTACCAAGGTGCTGAAATAGTTACACAGACCCAGCAGCAAGTGTCTGCAACTCCCCCTCCAGAATGGCATTAGTTTGCAGGAATATGTAGGCATTTGACCACAATACTGGACACAGCTGCATTCACCATGTGTTCCCCAGGACATCACTGTGAGCAAAAATGTCTACCTGAGACTACTTGAGGACATAAAACATCACACTGTATTACACTACACATGTCTGAATATCTCTATTAACACCAGTGCCATGTAGCAGAAGCATGTCACAACAAAATGACCAGGCATTTGTAAAAATGGAAAGAGGTATGGTAAATCTTTCTAAACTAGTGCTAACTGAAGCGCAAATATCAGTTTTAAGTAGAGGACTGAGATTCATCCCTAATACAGCGAATAACGTGGTCCAAGCTGTAAAAGACTTAAAACTGTTTTTACGACAAGTCAGTCTTAAGCTTATTTTTAAGGGTAATGATGCACCTGTACCTGTGTGTAGGAAATTAAGTGTTTTTTCATCTGTATTATGTCCTATTTTATCTGTTTACTCTAATATTGTTGAGCATGAGTTGCGTCTCTATTATAGGAAAAATAATGAGAAAATTATACAATATAACATATCCCGAGAATGTAGCGATAAAAGAACTGCAAGCCTGTGATAACATAGTTATAAAACAAGCTGATAAAGGGGGAGCAGTTGTTATAATGGAAAAGGGTACATATTTTTCAAATTTTAAAGAAATGTTGAATGAAATAAGTACTTTTAAGAAAGTTCCTTTTGCTGAGGTACAAAGACTTATAACTGAGGTTAATATGGTAATATATGAATTGCAACTTAGTAATGATTTGAGTGTAGAATTGTTCAACTATCTAAGTGTACCATGTCCTAGAGTGCCTCAAATTTATGGTATTCCCAAAATACATAAGAATCTGGTTAATCCACCACTGAGACCTATAGTCTCAGGCGGTGGTTGGATAACAGAACCTATTTCTAAATATCTACAAACAGTATTAGGAAAATACTTGGAAAGATGCCCTACTGTATTGAAGGATACTAATGATTTTTTAAGTAATTTATATAATTGGCAATTGAATTGTACACAAAAGAGGTACGTTATGGTATCCTTAGACATTACTTCGCTATTTACCGTCATACCTAATAATTATGGTCTCGATGCTATTCGTGACTTTTTAAATAATGAAGTGAAAATGTATGGAAGGGAAATTGAAAATATTTGCACTCTTCTTGAAACAGTACTAACACATAATGTCTTTATATTTGATGAGGAGCCATATTTGCAGTTTACGGGTGTAGCAATGGGTACTCCCATTGCTAACACGTATGCTAATTTAGTATTATATGAGTGGGAGAAAAGTGTAATATTAAGCAATGTGAATCAATTGAATGAGAAAGTAATGTTCTGCAAGAGATTTGTGGACGATTGTTTTATGATATGGGGTGGCTCCTTGTTGGACTTAGATGTTTATGTGCAATATCTTAATAAGTCCACTGAATTTCTGAAGTTCAAAATGGAGGCATCAGATTATAGTATAAATTATTTAGATGTACATTTGTTTAGGAATGGGGATAGATTGGAGTCCATGGTTTATAGGAAAGAGGTAGATGCCTAGAGATATATAAGTAGAGGCAGCATGCATGCTCCCCACACTTTTAAGGGAATATTGAAGGCACAATTAATAAGAATGAGTAAGTTGAATACTGTGGAAAGTACCTTTAGGGAACAGGCTGGAATTATGATTCAGGAGTTTGAAAGAAGTGGTTACTCGAGACAGATTATATATACAGCCTATGTAGAAGTAATAAAAGGAAGGGAAAGTAAGTATAGACCAATTTTGAGTTGGGGTTTGGAGAGATATGGCGAATCTGTACACAGGGATGATAAAATAGTGAGATATCTTACTACATATAATTAGAATACACAAAATGTGCATAGTATAATAGAGAAAATTTGGCCTATTTTATTAGCTATGCCTGAAGTGAGGTCCATAGTAGGAGATAAGCCCAGTTATGCTTATAGGAACTCGGAAACATTGAAACAAAAACTTTGTTATAAAGACTTTCGAGTAAAAAATAAATGCATAAGGAAGGGAGTAGGAACAAAGAAATGTTATAATTGTTCTTGCTGCAATGATTTATTTGAAGGTGACAGTATATTTGTGCATCCTATGAATGGAGAAGTTTTTGCTCTAGAGACTCTAACAACTTGTAATGTGCCACAAGTAGTCTATTTGGCTATGTGTACATTCTATGCGTCACTTTATGTGGGTAAAACCACTAGAAAGTTAAGAGAGAGGATTGTAGAGCATAAATCTGATATAAGAAGAAAGATATTAACAAATGCGTTAAGTAAGCACATTGTGGATAAGGGTGAAAAGCATAGGTTTAAATTTAGGGTAGTAAGTATAGTGGAAATGGGCATAAGGAAAGGTGATATGAATAATATCCTAGAATTAAAAGAGTTTGAGTGGATTATTAGGCTACAGGCTGACGTAAATCCTGGTTTGAATAATGCTGTTAGCTTAAAACCTGTATTAATGAAAAAGCGAAGGGAGAAACTATAAGTTTGAATTGGTATATAGCTAGCTATTCAAGCAGAATATGTTTTTAAATGTACATTTTTTGTACGTTTATGTGTATATGTGTGTATCTATATATATATATATATATATATATATATATATATATATATATATATATATATATATATATATATATATACACATACGCACACATATATATATATATATATATATATATATATTTAAATTTATATATATATATATATATATATATATTCCTTTTTATTATTATTTTTATATATAACTGTCTATAGCATATTAATATAAGTGCATATTTATGAAATGTATGTGTTATTTAAATTTTGTTATTTTACAATGGCATTTTATTCATTTAGTGTTTTTTCTTTAAGACTTGATTATTGTTTAGTGTGATAGGTTGGCTGAAGCATGTGATTTAATTGTGTCTCCTTTTTAAATGATGGATAAGTATGATTATTTTATACTAATGAAGGGTGTAGACCCGAAAGCTTTATAATAAAGTGTTGGTGTGTTATAGTGTTGGTTGTTCGACATATTTTCAGCAGTAACACCAGTGTTGATTTTTCTTTGATGTAGCAGAAGCAGCACAGACACAATTACCTACAGTACCCACTATCCCTTGCCCAGTTTGACCCCATATTGCCAACTGAGCTACAGATGTCTTGCAGAAACAGTTTGCTAGCTGCAAGTGTAGAATACAAAAGTCTGCACTGGAGTACAATCTACCTAGGATGAATCCACACATTCAGTACAAAAGGGCATACTGGGCATGCTCCCATACTTAGAGAAATTAAGGCAATGTCAGAAAACAACATACTGAAAGGTCATACTGGGCATTCTCACTCATTTAAACAAATGAAGCCCATGTCTGGCAACAGCAGTGGACCATACATATCTGACAGTTGCAGATGTTAGTGCATACACTCCTCAGTATGCACCAGTCAAGCGTTGCACACACATTGGATAGGGATACACACAGATATCCAAGGACAACACACTAGAATATGCCAAAGGTAGACATACATAGACTTTTGGAAGAGAGTGACAGTGACAAAGAGCCTTCCATCATGAGGCTTGTCCTGCCGAGCACACAGCCAAATGGCTACAACCACATGATGTGTAAATGTTACTCACTGCAGAAATTAGCCACTGGTATCCCTTAGCATTCTAGACTCTGTGGTGCTAGTGCTAACTGTGCAACATGATTGTACAAGGCAGTAATCATCTAGCAGTTGTATACATGTACCTGTGGAATATAAACCTGTGTGTGCCCCGAGTGTGGTGCACCTACCTCTAGATTAATGGGTTATAGCCCATGCATACACATTGCCCTCCCCATAGCCCTACTATCCCAAGCCTGCTGATGTCAGTTACTGTGAAATACACCTTTGGGGAAGGGCTAACCCAGTAATCTCTGTTGTGTGTCTTGTAACTGCTTAATGCTGTAGTGTGATATGCTAGTTAGGTAGGAGTTCTAATCCCAGACATGACAACTGTGTGTGTGTGTGTGTGTGTGTGTGTGTGTGTGTGTGTGTGTGTGTGTGTGTGTGTGTGTGTGTGTGTGTGTGTGTGTGTGTGTGTCTGTGTAGGGCACAATGCTTTTTGGGCTAGTCACACCCACTACAATTCAAATGCCCTACTTTGGCAAGCCTGCTGATGTCATTCACTTTGAAATACACCTTTGGGGAAGGAGTAGCACTATAATCTCTGTGGCGCATCCTATAACTGCATAATGCTGTAGTGTGATAACCTAGTTAGGTAGGAGTTCTAATCCCAGACATGGTAATTGTATGTGTGTGTGTGTGTGTGTGTGTGTGTGTGTGTGTGTGTGTGTGTGCACATGTGTGTCTGTCTATGTAGGGAGCAATGATCTTTTTAGGCTAGTCACACCCACTACAATTCAAATGCCTTACTTTGGCAAGCCTGCTGATGTCATTCACTTTGAAATAAACCTTTGGGAAAAGGCTAGCCCAGTAATCTCTGTGGCACATCTTGTAACTGTGTAATGCTGTAGTATGATAAACTATTTAGGTAGACATGGCAGTTGTGTATGTCTGTCTGTGTAAGGAGCAATGCCTTTTTTGGCTAGTCACACTCACAACAATTCAAATGCCCTACTTTAGCAAGCCTGCTGATGTCATTCACTTTGAAATACACCTTTGGAAAAGAGTAGCCCAGTAATCTCTGTGTTGCATCCTATAAATGTGTAATTCTGTAGTGTGATAAACTAGTTAGGTAGGAGTTCAAATCCCATACATGGCAATTGTTTGTGTCTGACTGTCTGTGTAGGAAGCAATGCTTTTTAGGCTAGTCACACCCACTACAATTCAAATGCCCTACTTTGGCAAGCCAGCTGATGTCATTCACTTTGAAATACACCTTTGGGGAAGGGCTAATCCAGTAATCTCTGTGGCACGTCTAGTAACTCCGTTATGCTGCAGTATGATAAACTAGTTCGGTACGAGTTCTAATCCCAGATGTAATAATTGTGTGTGTGACTGTGTGTCTGTCTGTGTAAGGAGCAATGCTTTTTAGGCTAGTCACACTCACTACAATTCAAATGCCATACTTTGGCAAGCCTGCTGATGTCATTCATTTTGAAATACACCTCTGGGAAAAGAATATCCCATTAATGTCTGCGGTGCATCCTATAACTGCGAAATTCTGTAGTGTGATAGACTAGTTAGGTAGGAGATCTTATCCCAGACACGTCAAGTGTGTGTCTGTCTGTGTAAGGAGCAATGTTTTTTAGGCTAGTCACACTCACTACAATTCAGATGCCCTACTTTGGCAAGCCTGCTGATATCATGCACTTTAAAATACACCTTTGGGGAAGGAGTACTCCAGTGATCTCCATGATGCATCATGTAACAGCGTAATACTGTAGTGCAATGTAGGGATTCTATTCCCAGACATGGCAAGTGTGGATGTGTGTGTGTGTGTGTGTGTGTGTGTGTGTGTGTGTGTGTGTGTGTGTGTGTGTGTGTGTGTGCGTGTCTGTGTGTTTGTCTGTGTAGGGAGCAATGCTTTTGAGGCCATTCCAGTCACTACAACCTCCATTATCCTTCTTTGGCAAGCCTGCTGATGTTATTCCCAGTGAAATACACCTTTGGGGAAGGATTACTCCAGTAATCTCCATGGTGCATCCTATAACAGTGTAATGCTGTAGTCTGATATAGTGCTTCAATTCCCAGACATGGCAAGTGTGAATATTTGTGTGTGTGTGTTTGTCTGTGTAGGGAGCAATGATTGTGAGGCCATTCACAGTCACTACAACCTCCATTGCCTTTCTTTGGCAATCGTGTTGATGTCATTCCCAGCAAAATACACCTTTGGGGAAGAAGTACTCCAGTAATCTCTGTGGCGCGTCCTATAACTGCGTAATGCTGTAGTGTGATAAACTAGTTAGGTAGGAGTTCTAATCCCATACATGGCAACTGTGTGTGTGTGTGTGTGTGTGTGTGTGTGTGTGTGTGTGTGTGTGTGTGTGTGTGTGTGTGTGTGTCTGTGTTTGTCATGTGTATCCTGTTTGGAGGTGGCTTTAAGTGTGTAACACCTGGAATCATTGTGGAGCGCGTTTTTCAAATTTCTTATTATGGTAGGTCTATTATATGTCACAATGACCACCTTACAAGGATAACAGATGTCAAGTAGCTGAGAGGCTGGGGTGCCAATCCATACCCCTACATGAAACATCAAGGCCTGGCGAACAAAGTAAGCAACCTTTGTATTACCCAGAAAGCACTCTGAACCCATATTGGTAGCACCCTGCATATTGCCCACAGATAGTAACCATGGTTTGATTGCAGTGGACTATAGAGGGCATGGTACCCTGTCCCATCACTACAATAGGCACATAATTGCAGACAGTGCACCTTCATTATGTTCTCCGCTGGACACCTGCAGCAACTGTGGTGCCATCAAATGTGACCCACATAGGACATTGTTTGTTTGTGTCTTTCGGATTTTCCTGGTTAGGGGTCGCCACAGTGAAACTCCGGTCCGCTAATGATTGGCAGTTGATTTTTACGTACCGGCTTGCCAGGCCTGACGCACAACCTTCATCGTAGGTACGCCCATTCACGTATGTCTCCACATAGGACATACCATGCCTTAAACACATGTTCTGCATGGATAAACACCACTAACACCAGGGAATGCCTGTATCATGCTATCGATGTTGATGTAGGGTCATCCTGGTGTCGATTACCAGTTACCGCTTCAGGAGGCCAGGACTGGCACATCTGATGATAATTTGTGTACACAACATGGACCAGACTCCCCAGGTACTGTTCCACATGTCACTGAACATGTCTGTGGGGCGTGTCCACATCCCATACACCATCAATGTCATGGACTATAGAACATATAAATGGCAAGTGTTGCACAGCACTGGCCGCACACAATAGTAACCCAGGTGACTGGATGGTGGATACAGTAACCACCTGTGTGGGCCAGTCCAGACACTACACCACTGAACCATACTGCAGACCAATGTCATGTGGCCTGATGCAAAGGTATACCCTTCACCTAGCCTTGTATAGCCTTCTAGCACAGTCAACTACAACACACCCATGAAGCAATGCACCCATGCATGTTAGTACTGGCACCCTGTGTCTGTGTCTGTGGAGTAAGATGCCTTTGACCACATTCACACTCACTACAACTCCCATTGGCCTACTGATGCATGCTGTCTGATGTCGGACACCTTCATATACCCTTTGCCCATATAACATCTGGATACCTCTGAGGTGCATGTGATACCTGCACATTACTGTATTGTGGCAAACTAGCTAGTTAGGAAGTCTATTCCCGACCCTGCCAAGAGTGTCAATGTGTGTGAGTCCCTGAGAGAGTGTGGCTGTGTTGACGTTGACACCTGTTCATGTGGACAGGCACATGTACTACACCGACCTTATCACTACTATGTCACTGTTGCAGATGTCACTCACCATCAGATATACCTTAGGACAGCTCCCCAACATGTAAGCTATGTGGTGCATGCAATAACTGCATAGACATATGATAGCAATACATAGTCATTCAGGGGGTTGAAACCCTGTACTGGTAGGTGTGTGACACAAGCATGCTTAGCTTTTACTCTCCCACCCCCCTTCCTGACTTACTTTGTCTCTGTCTGTTTCTCTCACACCCTCTCTGATGGATGTGGAGAAGTACACTTTCTTTGCTTAGGCAGCAGCTTGTGATTTGTAAGTGATGCTCATGATCAGCTGATGGCCTCTGCAAGAATTGCAATCCCCCTCTTGCTGATTGCATGTGGAACAGCTGTGGTAACATTCCCATAGCCAATTGCATGGGAACACACTCTAATATCTAGGAAAATCATGTTGGTGTTGGGGCTTTTCATTCACTGTGAGCAGGACCTAAATTTGCTGTTTGGCAAACAGCATCACAGATGGTATTGGGATTTACCTCTAACAACATACACTGTGGAAACAGACCAACAGACAGGAGGGATATGTGCCAGACATGACTACAGAATGTAAGTGTTGCTCTTCTGCATGTGGAGTAATGTCAGTTTAACAGGGTGTGTGTGGATATGGCTGTTCTACATGATTTAATACCTGTCATGACAGTGTTATGTGTTTGAGGAAACCCCCATCTGTAGGGATATCTGCAGATTGGGCAGTGTGTGGATCCTTTTGTTTTTGGTCTTACTCACAGAACACCAATCTGAGAACTGCAGAAGCATAGTGTGAGGATTACAGTCAGTACATGGCGACAGCCATGAGAGTTACTGACTTAATATCTCTCATAGGACATATGTCACAACAAACCCTGGTGCGACAGTAAATGTATGAGGTTATCAAAGCAACATGCCAATATTGGACCAGTGTTTGTAGCTCCAGCTACAAGTCTGTCAACCTTTGTACATATGTCATGCAGTCAGAGGTGCATGTGTACTGTACACCATAATTTATTGACATCATACCTGATAACAAGCCAGTCAGATAACAGACTGCTGGACATGTTATGTATAGTACGGGTTGTTTCTGAGGACATAACTTGGGTATTCTGTGGTTGTGTGTACAGTACTGGGGTCTGTGTACTTATGGTGATTGTCGACAGTATGTGTATTGTGCATACATACCTTGGGCTGTGCACAAAATGTGGTAGATGCCATCGTGCATGGTCCTGTTCTATCTAATGTTACATGCTGCTCCAGTGTATGGTACTCTATTGGCTCACATGTCTGTAGGGCCAGACACACACGTGTCCCATGCCACAGATAGGCATCGGACCACAATGTGTCATGACCCAGTGCATGTAGGTGTTTGCGTGGGTTAAACATTATGTTAATCCCTGTGGACACATTTCGCAATGACAGGATGTTAGTTATCTTGCAGGTGTCTGACATACCCTTCTGATACCCCATCATGGTCATGACTGTGATGCAATGCATTTAACAGCAACAATATGTGAACATGTACAGCATGCATTATATGTACGTGTGTTAGATGTGTACATGGAATATACCATAGCTATTACATGCCTGGTGTATTGGTAAGCATCAACATAAACCATACTCACCAGCTACAGGCTGCTGCCTTGGTGGTATACCAGAGGGACCTACATAAGAATGTGAAAGATGCAATGTCAGTGGCCATAGCTGTGTCATTGCTACAGGGTGGGTGCAGCATTACAGTATATCAACAGTACAAGTCTACAATATGACCACATATGCACATCTGTTTATTACTACTATGCAGCAACAAACTACATATATGACATGTCAGATATGCATGATCTACCTGTACAGATGTGGATACATATGCAACAGTAGTCTACTGATGTGCACTGCGGCCTTACCTGCACGCTCCTCAGCCAGTGTGTGGGTAGCACCCACCTTCACAATGGTGTTTGCCTGGTGGGTGTGCAGACGGGCAGGTACTATGAAGCCGGCGAGGAGCTCCTCAACACGTGTCAGTGGAGGATGGATGACATGACCCCTCCTGTTGGGAGTTGATCCCCATGGACTGCAGCAGCACACTGACGGGCATTGTGAAGCAGGTCAGAACAATGATGCCAGACGTACTCATAACTGTGGTTATACAGGCTGACATCATTAACCCTGTGGACTGGGTCGTTCCACAGGGCAGTCCACTCCTGCTGCTCATGGGCAGCCCTGCCAAACAGGACAGGATAGTGCTGGATTAGGTAGTTCATCACAACCTCATTTTCTACCGTTGAATACACAGGTAGGCGGCCATGGGACATCTTGCCTGAAAGACATAGAACAGGACTGAGCAACTCATACAGTAAGGTCACCATAGTTCTTAATACACATCTCTGTCACCCCCCCACCATATCAGCTACAACAAACTGTTCACACAACTCAATAGCTATGGCTACAGCTTACCTACCAGTAGGACATGTATTGTACCACACTTTGTGTTATGTGTTTGTAGCCATGTTCCCTGTGTGGGCACTATCATTGCTGGCCTGTTATGGACTGTTTCACTTGCATGCCATTGTCAGGGCCACTATGGTTCCATATATGCATGTGGTATGCTATGTGATTGCTGCACATCTGACATTTTGTGTTATTGGGGATATCTATACATGCTGTTGGACATGTTCTGGCATTGTGTAGACTATTACTACCCACATATGTTCTATAACAGTGACACAATAGCATACTTAGGGAATAGTTGCCAACAGAACCACCTCTCCAACCTCATCTGGCCATGTTACCAGGCCACATCACATGTGGGACCCACCCTGTGGCCTCCTCATCTACTGGTCCATCACTACCTTCAGGTAGAACCACCTCAATACAGCAGTCAGTGTCCTCCACTTGCTACCTGCACACAGCATGCTGTGTAGTACTTCCAATTACCACTGTCATGGCGACCCACTACTATAAATCACTACATCGTGTGGGTGTGATCCCTTTACCTTTCCTATATGGTGGACACCCTTCCTGTGTGTGGGCAGCAGTGTTACAGACAGCAGGTAGCAATACCTCTTACAAGAGGTCTTGCACACTCAGGTCAGCTACATATCTGTATGAGGTTCCAGAACTACAAACAGAGTGTGAGTACTGTTGTTGTATGCATTGTATAGCACCATTGTTACAGGGTTTGTATATATACTAGTTTAACATGGACTGCAGTCTGTCTGCATAGCTCTCAACTGTGTGCCTATACACTTGACGGCCAGAGGTGTGCTTGTTATGTTTTGCCTGTCCACCACACGTCTAGTGTCAGATAGATCACTGGCTGTGTGTGTGTGTGTTGATTGCTATCAGTACGTTGCTACATCCATTTGTGTTTCTGACTTCATATTCCTAAGGGTATGTTGCAGACTATCCTGTAACAGCAGCAACCTCTTAGTGTATGACAACACTATTTCACATATGGGCCTGTGTTCCAGCTTCTGTCCTACACCTACATACCAGGTTTTGTCCATATGACATGCTGTCAGGGGTTATGTAGTGGTCTGTGAGTATGTCGTGCTGCCATTCCTGCCATCATCCCACTGCTGTTGTGGCCCCACACATATTGCAGGGTTGGGGCCATATATGTGTGGGCTTCATTTGCACAATACATGTGTGCCCTTATGCAGTCCAGAGGCCAGTGTATGTAACAGTGGTATATGGCCCTGTATGTCAGTGTATGGGGGGGACGCACCATAACTAACCTAACCTGTTACAACATGTGAGGGGTATCAGGGGTAAGCTGCCTTAAGGTATCTGGATGTACATTACCATACAATCAACCTTGAGTAAATGCAGGCATACTGCTTCCTGCCATACAGACTGTTCTGTTTATCAGTGTGATTGTGATGGTTTCAGTTATGCCTTGTTATGTAACAGATACATCCCATTGTGTCAACTGAGGTCTTTACCCCCAAGGGATTGTGTACAGAGTGTAGATAGAGGCTGCTGGACTATACATCTGCATTCCTTACTGTTGATTGATTGTTATCCGGTGGCCCAGTCTGTCTTTACTGTTGTACAACTTGAAGGCCTTGGCCTGGACAGCAGCATATGTAATCCTTTCTGGAATACTGTATTAATTTATCTGTTTGAGAGTTGCATTAGTCTGTTTATATGTACTTCAGAGTCTAAACAGCTATATGACATGGCTCTCTCCAACCAAGACTGAACTTGACAGTCATGAGGAGAAGGTAAACATTTGCACCATACCACACTCATCACATAGTCTCACTAAATCTACACCACTAAAATCCACACATAGTAACACAAAAACATTTGTGGAGGCTCTCAATAATAATCTGTCTAAGCAACAGAGACCTCCAAAGAAGAAACGCAAGCAACCTCCATCCCTCAACACAACCCAAATGACACTTAGCCCACAGACTCAGTGTGCCACTCAACCACAGCCAATAAGGCAAAACAACGTACCCAACACACTAGTCATAGGTGACTCTATAGTCAGGCACACTGATGTCCCACTCACCAGGCTAAACAAGTAAAAGGTTACTGTCAGCTGCCTGTCGGGTGCCAGGATCCACCACATAACCCATGCACTCAGGTCACTCCACAACAAGTACAAATATGACTCTGTCAATGTCCATGTTGGTGTGAATGACCTGAGACGTACCTCCCTGGACTACATGAAAAGAAACATGGAAGAGCTCTCCAATCTTGTAGCCCAGGCAGGTATGACCCTAGCCCTGAGTAGCATTCTGCCATCGCCCCGAATGATACTGCAGTACAAGGACAAAATGATTGACTTCAACAATTGGCTAAGCTTCTGGTGTCATTCTAAGGGGATCCAATATCTGTCTGCCTAGGATGATATGGTCGACAGACCACGATGCTTTTCCACAGATGGCCTGCACTTGTTGCCCCTGGGATTCCGGATAGTGGCTAAGGCTCTTGCTGCCCCATAGTGCCTTTTTTAGGCAAAGTTCAAATAACAAATTCACCACCGTAACAGGAACAGGCAAGCAAAAACTGAGGGTAATGCTACTCAATGCTAGAAGTCTAAATCTCAAAATGCACTCACTCGAGGCACTCCTTAAAATGGAGAACATCGATATCTGTGCAGTGACTGAGACCTGGTTCAAGGCTCCAGAGAGCACCCCTGCACTACCAGGCTATAACTCATACCACACTTTTTGGCCATGTAACCTGGACTGAAACACCAAAGACAGAGGTGTGTCCATATTCATTAAGAATATCCACACCTCCAGGCTAGTTGCTCAGCATAATGCATCCAAGGTTATCCAAGTGCAACTAACTCTGGGCAAAACTGCAGTCCAAATTGTAGCTTGCTACAGATCCCCCACCATGCCCCAGGATTCCCACTCCTCTTTTTCTTGATGTTCTGGAAAATATTAGGGTTCAACCAAACACCCTAATAATGTGTGACTTCAACTACCCCACCATTAACTGGGAAAACTACTCATGTACCAACTCCTTAGCTCAATGCTTTCTGGAATTCATAAATTCCAATGCCCTGGATCAACTTATCCACACCCCCACCAGGGGCAACAATATCCTAGAACTAGTCATTACCAACATGAGTGACAGGTGTTCTACACCTGAAGTCAACTTCTCGTTGGTCCGATCCGACCATAAGCTAATCACCCTTGATATCCAAATCCTGGCCCAACCCCCCATTAAGGAAACCACAGTAAAAAAATTCTCCAAAGCCAACTTCATGCTTCTTAAGACAGAAGTGATGAACTTCATAACACCCATGCAGATGGGCAATACAGTTACAACTGCTGAATCCTACACAAATGCACTCTATAAGCACTTACACGAGTGCATGGATTGTGCTATCCCAAACAGAACCAAGATGCTATCCTCCAAAAAAAGGAAGCCAATCTGGTGGTCCCCTGCCATAAACAAACTGTACAACAGAAGGAAGAAACTGTTGCAGAAGAGAGTAAAATCCCATGAGTGGTGGAGCTCCCTGGTCAGCTTCAGTAAGAAGATGAGATCCCTTATAAGATCCTCCAAAGCTAGCTATGAAAACAAAATCACCACTAATTCTAAGGACAACCACAAAACATTCTATAGCTATGTCAAGAATCTCGATGGCAACACCCAGATCTGCTCTGAGTTACAGCACAAAGGCATGAAAATTACAGAACCAACTGATATTGCAACTTCCTGGCAAATAGGTTCAGTGCTAACTTTACCTCCCCACCCCCTAAAGGGCCCATATCTATACAGGAATAATGCAGAGTCCCTGTAATCACAACTACGCAGGTAAAAGCTGCACTCTCTAAAGCCAAACACACAGCATCCATGGGACCAGACAACATCCCAGGCTGCGTTTTACACAAACTTCAGAACGAACTGGCTCCCCACTTAAGCACCATGTTCAATAATAGCCTCACATCAGGCTTTGTGCCCACTGAATGGGGCACAGCAACAGTTATTCCACTCCACAAAGGGGGAGTCACCACTGATCCTGGGAACTAATGACATATTAGCCTGACGAGCCTGGTCTGCAAGGCCATGGAAAGTATCATCATGGAACTCATAAACAAAGACATTGTAACCTCCAAACTTTGAATCCCACCCAGTTCGGGTTTGTGAAAGGCAGATCATGCCTCCTGAATCTGATTGATTTCTTTGAGGCAGTCACCAAAGCCGTAGATGAGAGTAAGGTGGTTCACACAGCCTATCTTGACCTCGCCAAGGCTTTCGACACCATCCCCCATTCTGGAATTATAGCTAAACTCACTAAACTAGGTATAAATCCCTACGTCACAAGATGAGTTGCCAACTGGCTCACTGACAGAACCCACACTGTAAAAGTTGCAGACTCCAAATCTGACCTCAAAGCAGTGACAAGTGGAGTACCACAGGGTTCCATCCTGGGACCTCTCCTGTTTGGTATCTAATTCTCTGAGGTACAGGCTAACACAGAAGGTCTCTGGCTAATGAAGTTCACAGATGACTGCAAACTAGGAGCCATAGTCAAGTCTCCAAATGATGTGGACATCCTACATAAGGGCCTCGCTGAGACAGATGCCTGGTGTCAGAGCCATGGCCTCAAGCTCAATGCTAAAAAGTGCAGTGTCATCCCCTTTTGTAAAAACTCTGTACCCATAAACTACCACATAGCCAACAATCTACTTAACACCAAATGTGTGATAAGAGACCTTGGAACCCAGGTGGACAGTAGTCTCTCCTTTGATAGTCACATCACCACAGTAGTCAGGAAGATGTTCTTCATGTTTCACTGTTGCAGTCATTACATTTGGGTAATCTGCTGGCAGGTTGCCCTCAGTCAGCCTGAATTCCAAAGTCTTGGGTCCTGCGTTGGTTGCTGTCTCCTCTTCCATGACGTCAGGTCATCAGGGGTATAAAACAAGCAGCTGACACCATTTTCTTCAGTCTTTCTTGCCGCACAGTGCCCGAAGCAGAAGCAGTTCTAAAGTGCCGGTTGTCCGACTCCTGAAATTTTTGAGTTCGAGTTTCAGAACCAAAGTCTTTACTAAAGCTAAGTACCCCATTGGGGAAACTTTTTTCTTGCTCCATACCAATGTCAGAAAAAGTTAATAATTGTATTACTTGTAGGAAGCAAATACCTCATAAGGATTTTTATTTATACTGTATTCCTTGCCTAGGCCCTGATCACAGCGTGCCTGGCTGTCGGTTTTGTGCTAGATTTAACCAACGCACTATTAAGTGTCAGTATATTTTTGCCTCAAAATATTTTGGGAACAGATTTAACTACCCTGAAATGTCATTGGATAGCAATCCGACTACCAGAGTACACAAAAAACACAAGGAAAAGGACAGAGACAGACCGTCGAGGTCCAAAACCGACGATGAAGCTTCTCCTGAGGCAGTCACCGGTTCGCTGGTACTTAGTGAGGCACTTTCGCAGCTCCTGATACCTGCTACTTTCGAGTTGCAGGCTCCTACCAAGACCCATGTGGAGTGCAGCATGTCGCGAGATCCTCAAAGTATTGTACCCACGGATGTCTCTCCCTCGGATGGGTCCGGAGCCGCTTAGCAGGCACTGGCTTCTGAGGGTGTATTCAGGCCTCAACATTTTTATATAAAACCAATGCCAGCTTCAAAATCAAAGACAAAAGCAACTTCTAAAGCTAAAAAAACGACGCATGAGCCACGTACACAGGCCTCTATGCCCAAAAAACAGATGATCAAAATGGCTGAAGACCTAATTACCTTGATCAGGGGTTCTCAATCCCCTCCTGATAAGAGGCCTAGGCAAGACACTGATTACGAATCTTCAGATCAGGTTTCTATTTCTTCTGATTCCTCTTCTGATCAGGAATTATCTATACCTCCCTATGAGGATACTGATGCTGAGGAATCTATCCCATCTGCATCACCTCCTGAGGATTATTCATTTGGAGAAACCTTGCATACTTTGAGGGAGCATTTTCACTAGGAGAGTCAAGATTTCTCAGAATCAAAAAAGAAGCTCAGGGATTTTCTTCTTCTCCCTTGGCATAGGCCTTTAGCCATACCTCCTGTTTTAGACATTGTGGATGATGTGTTTTCGGAGTTAAGCTTAACTCCAGACTCCTTACCTCTGGCTCCTAGCAAGCCAGACAGATATTACAGGGTCCCTGACTCAAACAAATTTTTATTTAGAAACTCTGCTGCTGACCCTGAAACTATTTCACAGGGTCCAAAGGGGGTTAAGGCCTCCACAGCAAAAAATCCTACCCCCTCTGACAGAGATTCAAGGGCACTGGATAGATAGGGAAAGAAGGTTTATACATCTGCAACCTTGGCAATTAGGGCCTTAAACTGCCAGTTTCATATGCTCAAGTATCAACAACATGTTATGGGATTGCTGAAACAGAAAATGATGTTGATTTCTGAATGTGCAGAAAATAAAGAATTGCAGGAATTATTGCATGCAGCAGAACAAGTTGAAAAGCATACTTTGCAATGTGGTTTTGATTCCTTAGAGGCCTCCTGCAGGGCCGCAGTTACTGGATCTGTGATTAGGAGGCATGCCTGGCTAAAAGAGCAAAATTTGCCTGATCATGTTAAAGCTAAATTACTGGATGCACCTTTACAGCATGATACTCTGTTTGGTATTAAGGCAGAAGAGGTTTTAATGAAAATGGAGGACAAAGCTAAGTCTATGCAAACTGTAAAAGACTTCTTACAAGTGCAGCCACCAAGATTCAGTAGACACTGGCCTACAAAAAATTGGTCCTTTCCTGTGTCTGACAGAGCTCAAAGGGGAAAATCCAGATGCCCTAAAAGTTCCAGATACCAGGCACAAGATTCTTACAGGTCAAAGCAATGGGGTGCTTCTACCTCCAAATCTGGAGGCGATAAAGCACAAACCAACAGAAATCAGTCTCAATGACTTCCCTCTGCCATCACTTACCTTTTGGCAGCACCCTTAGTGGAAAAGTTAGCATTTTTTGCTAAATAATTGGCAGTTAATAACCCAGGACAAGTGGGTGCTAAACATAGTATCTCAGGGATACAGATTCCACTTCCATACTCTGCCAATGGCAAACGGTTGGCCGGATCTGCCAAAAAATCAATGGGCAGAGGCACAGAAACAGGTTATGTCCATCATGGAAATGAGGGCTATTCAGCCAGTACAAGAACAGGAAAAAGGGCAAGGTTTTTATTCAAGACTGTTCGTGGTGCCCAGAAAAGATAAGGCCTGGCACCCAGTACTGGACTTATCAATTTTGAACACATACCTGGACATTCCAAAATTCAAAATGCTAACTTTACAGCAGCTTCTGCCCATGCTAGGCAAGAACGCTTGGCTGGTGACATTAGATCTAAAAGAGGCATACCTGCATATCCCGATAAGGGAATCATGCAGAAGATACCTCCATTTCAAGGCTGGCTCTATGCATTACCAATTCTCTGCACTGCCCTTTGGCTTATCTACTGCTCCCAGAGTCTTTACAAAGTGCCTCGCACCAGTAATTGAATTTTGCAGACAAAAAATTATACAAATTTATCCTTACTTGGACGACTGTCTCATTCAAGCAGTGAACAAGGACATTCTTCTTCAGTACCTGGCGTTTGTGAAAAGACTTCTAACATGCCTAGGGTACACAATAAATGAAAAGAAATTACAACTGGTACCCTCTCAAAAGATAACATTCCTGGGTGCAAGCTTGAATACAACTGCCCAGATGGCTTTCCTCATACCAGACAAACAAAGGCAACTGACTACTTACTTCAAACTGATGGCAAAAAAAAAAAACAGTTATCTGCAAGACAAACTCTGCAGGCTTTGGGGTTCATGGCATCCTGCATCCTAATGATTCCATATGCAAGACTGCATATGAGGAAACTACAATGGTACCTAAAAAGTCTATGGAGTCAACATTGTTACAGTCTGGAAGCAATGATTCCTCTCATTCCCTGCCTACAAGAGGTGTTTCTATGGTGGGCAAAGGCATGTCACCAGAACATGGGATGGGCTTTCACTCTACCCCCTGCCAGCCAAATCTTAACAACAGACGCATCAGATTATGCATGGGGGCCCACCTGATGGGAAGATGCATTCAGGGCATATGGACCCCAAAACAAATGCATCTGCATATCAATCAAAAAGAGATGTTAGCTGTTCAAAATGCCCTGACAGCCTTCAAGGACTTATTTCATCCAGGACAACTACTGATAAAGACGGACAACACCACGGTTATGTGGTACATAAACAAGCAAGGGGGAACGCACTCTTACCCCCTTTGCCGACTAGCCATGGCACTGTGGGACACGGCCTTGACTTACCAAGTACATCTTCAAGCTCAATTCCTGCCAGGAAAGCAAAATACTCTGGCAGACGATTTAAGCAGAAACCTTATGAACCCTCACGAGTGTAAACTAGATCCACAAGTCTTCAGCATGATAATAAAGAAATGGGGGAGACCGGACATAGACCTATTTGCCTTTCCTCGAAATTATCAACTGAAAAAATTCTGCATAAGGACTTATCACGGACAAGCATGGAAAGTGGACGCCCTATCCTTCAATTGGAAAATCCTCTCAGTTTACGCCTTTCCTCCTTTGCCTCTTCTTCCCTAAAAAAGTTTGCTAAAAGTCAGACAGGAGAAACCAAAGATGATACTAATTGCCCTGGACTGGCCCCGCCAATACTGGTACCCTATCCTAAGGAGCATGTCTCAGTTCCCAGCTTGGTACTTACCTCAAATACCTCACTTACTGTCCCAGCAAAACAATCAAGTCCTGCGCAATCGGCTCCAAACACTGAACCTGGCAGCATGGCTGATCATGTAGTTATTCAAACAACACCTCTTAGTAAAGCTGTGATGGATGTCATTTTGGAAGCCAGAAGGCCTAGTACTAGAAAATCTTATGCTGATAAATGGAAGAGATATATTCCTCAGATTTTACAATACTTGACTGAGATGCTTGACAAAGGCCTGCCTTTTTCATCAATAAAAATCCATGCCTCCGCCATCTCGGCTCATTACAACACAGAGCCATCAATCTTTTCTCATCCTTTACTAAAGCAGTATCTTAGAGGGGCCAAAAATGTAAGGTCTCCCAGAAGATCACCAATTCCTGCATGGGACCTAAGTTATGTGTTGGAAAAGCTCACCCTGCCTCCATTTGAACCAGCTGCTACTGCAGGCCTAAAGTTTTTATCATGGAAAACAGCTCTGCTCCTGGCAATTACTTCAGCAAGAAGAGTCTCAGAGCTACAGGCCCTCATGGCTGTGGAGCCTTTTATCATTTTTTACCCAGACAGGGTGTCCCTGAGGACCAATCTTTCATTTATGCCTAAGGTGGTTTCAAGTGCATCTCTTAACCAAAGTATTCATCTGCCAACCTTTTATCCAAATCCACAGAACAAGGGGGAGAGGATTCTGCATTCATTGGATGTACACAGACAGCTAAGATTCTACTTGAGCAGGACTAAAGCTCTAAGAAAAATTGAGCAGTTATTAGTGACATATGCTGCAGGATCAGAAGGAAAGGCTATTTCAAAGCAGACTATTTCAAAGTGGATAAGCCACTGCATTTGTTTCTGCTACTTACACCATGGCAAACCTGTGCCCAAGGGCATTAGGTCTCATTCTACCAGAGCTGCAGCTACATCAACAGCCTTTCTCAGAGGAGTACCAAACAAAGACATTCTAGAGGCTGCTACTTGGAGTTCTGTTCACACTTTTACAAAGCATTATCATTTGCCTCTCTACTCTAAGTCCAGGGCAGGCTTTGCCACTGCAGTTCTGCAGGGCCTTATAGCTGCCCGTAATGCTGTTTAGTTCCAGCCTCCCATCCATAGCTTTGGGATTCTACCCAAATGTAATGACTGCAACAGTGAAACACGAAGAACATAGTACAGTTGTGTACACATCATAAATGTAGATGTTCAAGTGTATTCACTCTTGCAGTCCAATTTACCCGCCCGCCATCCCCCTTTTATTCTGGAGTTTCTCTTTCCTTCACTATCTTCTACAATCTGTGTGGTGTATTTGCTTGTAGATTAAGGTAAAGTTTGTATACTTGCATGTATATTATAGTTTATTTATATATATTTTTGTTACCTTTTTGGGGGCACCTGACATCTGGGGCAAGAAAAACTAAAGAAAATGGCGTTGGCTGCTTGTTTTATACCCCAAACGACCTGATGTCATGGAAGAGGAGACAGCAACCAATGCAGGACCCAAGACTTTGGAATTCAGGCTGACTGAGGGCAACCTGCCAGCAGATTACTCAAATGTAATGACTGCAACAGTGAATACACTCAAACATCTACATTTATGGTAAGTGTACACAACTGTACTTTCTTCTACGTGGCACACCTCATCATAAAAGGGTTCTCATCCAGGAAAAAAGAGGTCATTGTTCCCCTCTACTCGACACTCATTAGATCCATTATAGAGTACAATGCCCCTTTTGGAATGTACCTCACAAGACATCTGCAGCAGCTGGAAAGGCCACAAAAGTGCCTCACAAAGAGGATTACTGGCCTCAAACAAATGTGCTACACTGACCGCCTCAAAAAACTCCAGCTTTACTCCGTAGCATATCACCTACTCCGAGGTGATCTCTGCCTAACATATAAAGCTATGTCAAACCCAGAGCTGTTGGACATGCTACACCTAAAGAAATCCCAATCCCTCCGAGCTACATTCTCTAGGGACTTAAACCTTATCACCACAATAAACAGGACATGCTGGAGGGATAGATTCCTGTCCCAGAGACTTCCCATACTCTTGAACAGGCTACCCATCAATGTCAAGCAAAGTTCTTCATTAGCACTCTTCAAGAAAAATCTTGATGAGTGGATGGGAAGTAGGAAATACACCCTGGGGATCACTTCTGTGTCTCTGCTCAACAGTGGCACAGGAAAATAACTTTCTTGGGTGGTGTAAGCCAAGGAACCTTGTTGGCTAGGCTTACGTAGGCCCTTGGGCCGATAGCCTAGTACCTGCCTATGAACCTATGACCCTATATACAACTATAATAGTATACAAATAAAGCTTTCTCATGTATGCAAACCTGTGTGTGGTGTTATATTTTTATTTCTTTATTTATTTAATTGAAGTTTGTTTGCCAGGATAGTCCACTGGGCCAGAAGTGCCCATTTTCAATGGAGTCCTGGGGAGAAAAGCTCCACAGTATACAATGAATAAAATAACAATATTTCATTAGTATAGAATAACAATAGTACAGATAAAAATGCTATCTGAATGTATTATTTAGTAAGCTGCAAAACAGAATTAAAGGATCTCTAAGTGAGTATTTACAATATTTACAAATATGTAATTCCTATGATTGCAAAAGCAGACGTTACATCTTATACAACTATAAGAAGATATTTTCTAAATGAGTATTTCTGCTGAGGAAAATATGAAGGAGGAGGAAGAGATATAATTGGGTATATGGGATAAGGGAGAGATGAGTTTAGGGAAGAATGGGAGTAAGGAAGGAAGTGGAGAGAAAGATATTATAGAGAAAGGATGGGGAAGAAGATAGAGAATGCGAGTATGAAATAGGTGTGTTACTGGGGAATTCATGTGCGATGGGAACAGGAGCATTCCCAGAGGGATGATAGGTAAGACTGAAGCAAGGTTTTGAAAGTAGAGATGCTGCTAGTGGTGCGAAGGTGAGGTGGCAGGGAGTTCCAGAGACATGCTAAGGAGAAGGATAGTAGAAATTTGCCAGGTGGTCATGCAGGCTTATGCAGTTCAATCAGATTTTGTGCATTGTTTCTTAGGAGTTTATTGGGAAGGTGAATTTTAAAGGTTGAGGCAAGGGAGGGGCAAAGAGATGGATTAAAGATGAGTTTGTGGGCGTGTATGAGTTGAATGTAGGTGAGGTAATTGGGCAACTCTAGCCAATTTAGTTTGTGGAGGGCAGTACAGTGATAGGTGGAATATCTGCATCCAGTGGTGAATTTGAAGATTTTGTTGTAACAGCAAGAGATTTTTGTCTTTAGGGAAGATTGTAAGTTAGTTAGGAGTGGGACACCATAAAGAAGAGAAGGGATAAGATATGTGGTAGAGAGAACAAGTCTGTTAGAGGGGTGAGGTAGCAATTGTGGCAGTAGAGCATGCCTAGTTTATGGTGTTTTTTTTTATATTTGCTTGTAGGTGGGTATCAAACTTGAGCTGATCGTCAAGAAGTACTCCAAGCAGTTTTGCACTGGATGCTATTTCAAGAGGATTATTATTCTTACTGAGGATGGAGAATGAGTTTTTGTCAATTATTGTGGTTTTTGAGGGGGTGAATATCATGAGTTTGGTTTTTGATGCATTGAGTGCCAGATGGTTCTCTAGCATCCATTGCTCAGTGGAGGAGAAGGTGTCTTGTGTTAGTTTTATGAGAGTGGAGGTGGCAGAGCAGATGATTGTTGAGTCGTCAATGTATTGGATAATGTTTGCATTAGGTATGGTACGGTGAAAGTCATTGACGAAAATATTGAACAGTAGGGGACCTAATATGGAACCCCAGGGTATGCCAGTGGGAGTGTTGAGGAATGGGGAGAAGTCTTTTTTTCCATTTGACAGCTTGCTGCCTGTTATAGAGGTAGCAGGTAAACCAGTTGATAGAGGAAGGAGAAAGATTTAGGTTAGAGAGTTTAGTTAGGAGAAGCTTATGAGAGATAGTATCAAAGGCCTTAGAAAGATCAAGAAGGAGGGTAGCCACAGCGTGTCCAGAATCATGGGCTTTATTCACCGCTTCAAGGAAGGAGAGGAGGGCGGTAGTGGTGCTATGGCCAGGTCTGAATCCATGTTGTGTGGGAGTTAGAAAATGGTTGTTTATGAGATATGGTAAAAGTTGTAGGTGGATACACTTTTCAAGAAGTTTTGAGATGGGTGATAAGATAGCGATAGGTCAGAAATTAGAGATATTATAGTTGTTACCACCTTTGTGAAGGGGAATAATAAAGGCCTTTTTCCAGAGTTGGGGTACATGGCCTTCTTGGATTGATCAATTTATGAGAATGCAGATGGGGAAGGCAATGACATCGGCAGCTGTCTTTAGGAAGTAGGAAGGAATGTTGTCAGGGGCGTTGGAGCATGGTTTTAAGATCTGGAGGAGTTTTTTATAGTTGATATGGGGATGGGTTGTATAGAGAAGGGAGGAGGTTGGGAGGTGGGAGTATTTGAGTAGGAAGAGATAGGGAAAGGTAGAGGAGAGGATGTAGGGTTGTTTGTAAAGGATGATGTTAGTTTGGTTATTGAGTCAATGAAGAAAGAGTTGAATTAGGTTCATAGGTTGATACTAGGCTATATGCCCTAGGGCATTTATCAGCCTAGTCAGAGTGTGTTTGGCTTTCGCCACCCCTTAAAAATGGGTTTTACTGTGCCCTTTTTAGGTTAGTTTACTGTGCCTCTTCCACTCATCAAGATTTCTCTTGAAGAGAGTCAGTGAGGGGCTCTGCCTGATATGGACTGGGATTCTATTCCAGAGTGCTGGGAGCCTCTGGGTCACAAATCTGTCTCTCCAGCATGTCCTATTAATTTCTGTGTTGAGATTCAAGTCCCTTGCGCGCGTAGCTCTAGTGGACTTGGATTTTTTGAGGTGGAGCATGTCCATTAATTCTGGGTTGGACATGGCTTTATACGTCAGGCACAGATTGCCTCTAAGTAGGCAGTATGCAACTGAGTAGAGCTGGAGTTTCTTTAACCTGGCAGCATAGGTCATTTGTTTGAGACCCTTGATCCTCTTAGTGAGGTACTTTTGGGGTCTTTCCAGTTGCTGCAGGTGTCGGGTAAGGTGCATCCCAAACGGGGCATTGTATTCAATTATGGGCCTGATGAGTGATGAGTAAAGGGGCACAATGACCTCCCATGATCTGGATGTGAATCCTTTCATGATAAGGTGGGCTATATAGAAGGTCTTTCTAACCACTTTGGCAACGTGGTTGTCAAAGGAGAGATTACTATCAACTTGGGTTCCCAGGTCCCTAATTACTTCCTCTGTACTTAATGGATTACTGCCTATGTGGTAATTTATGGGCACTTTGTTTTTTCCAAAGGGGATGACTATACACTTCTTGGCATTCAGTTTTAGGCCATGGCTTTGGCACCAGTTGTCCGTCTCTGTGAGACCCTTCTGGAGGATGCCTGTGTCAGCTGGAGAGTTGATTATGGCACCCAGTTTGCAGTCGTCTGTGAACTTGGTCAGCCGTAGTCCTCCCGTGTTGGCCTTAACTCAGAAAAATATATACCGAACAAGAGCGTTCCCAGGACTGAGACCTGTGGGATGCCACTTGTAACAGGTTTAGAGTCTGACATGGCTCCCGCAATTCTGACCATGTGGGTTCTGTCCTTGAGCCAGTTTGCAACCCATCTTATGACATAAGGGTTGATATTTAGGCTGGAGAGCTTATTTATGATGCCAGAGTGGGGTATGGTGTCAAAGGCTTTTGCGAGGTCTAGGTAGGCAGTGTGGACTACCTTCCCTTCATCTATGGCCTTGGTGACTGTTTTGAAGAAGTTGACCAGGTTCAAGAGGCAGGATCTGCCCTTAACAAAGCTGAATTGTGTAGAATCTAGCATCTGTAGTTCCCCAATGTCTTTGTTTATGAGTTCCATGATGATCCGCTCCATAGCTTTGCAGACCAGGCTAGTCAGGCTTATGGGGCGATAGTTTCCAGGGTCTGTTGAGGCAGCACCTTTGTTTAGTGGGACCACTGTTGCTGTACACCATTCCTTGGGTGCATATCCTGTAGTAAGGCTGAGATTGAACAGTAACCTAATATGAGGTTCTAGCTCTTCTTGGAGCTCATGTAGGACGCAGCCCGGGACACCGTCCGGTCCCATTGATGCTGTGTTTTTTGCTTTGGAGAGGGCAGCTCTCACCTGAGCATCTGAGATGACAGGGAGACAACTCTCTGCTGGGATAGATATTTGCTCTTTTGGGGGGGAAGGGGGGGGGGAGTTTGCACTGAACTTATCCGCCAGGATGTTGGCAATGTCTGTGGGTTCAGTGTATTTTTTGTCATTTTGGACTAACTCCGAACATATCTGGGAGTTGCCACCCAGGTTCCTAACATAACTAAAGAAGGCCTTGTGGTTATCTTTAGTGTCTTTGCAATTTTTCTCTCGAAGCTGGCCTTGGATGATTTTACGAGGGACCGTAGTTTTTTTGCTAGTACTGATCAGTGATGCTTTCTTATTAAGGGATTTTGCTCTGTCCTGCAGTAGCTTCCTCCTTTTGTTGTATAGCTTATTTATTGCTGGGGTCCACCAGACAGGACGCCTGCCTTTGGAGGATTGGGTCTTGGTTTTGTTTGGGATTGCATGATCCATGCATTCCTGAAGATGTCCACAGAATGTGTTGATAAAGGATTCTGCAGTTTGGGTCGTAGTTTCCAGTGGCCTGGGGGCTTTGAGTAAATTCACTTAGGTATTGATAAGTGTGAAATTAGCCTTGGAGAAATTTTTTACTGTGGTTTTCTGGGATGGTGGTGGGGTTGGGATGTGGATGTCCAGAGAGATTAATTTGTGGTCCAATCTTACCACTGAGGGGTGTACCTCTGGTGCAGAGCATAGAGTCCCCGTGTTTGTGATGATCAGGTCAAGTATGTTTTTCCCTCTTGTAGGTATGGTGACCAGTTGTTCTATAGCATTTGAGTTTATAAATTCTAGGAACGTTTGGGCTAGGTTGTTGGGGTTTGAGTAGTGCTCCCAGTCTATGTTTGGGTTGTTGAAGTCGCCCAATATAAAGGTGTTTGGAGAGACCTTCATATTATCCAATGTTCTCAGGAAAGCCACGTGAGGTTACAGAGTCTGGGATGGTGGTCTGTAGCAGGCTACAAGCTGAAAGGCAGTTTTGCCCACTGTTAGTTGCACATGGATGGTTTCCGATGCTTCCTGCAGTGCCACTAACATGGAGGTGTGGGTATCCTTGATGAATATGGATACTCCCACTCCTTTTGTGGTTCAGTCTGAGTTTTGGGGCCAAAAAGCATGGTATGATGTATAACCTGGTAGTGCTGGAGTGCTCTCAGGAGCCTTGAACCAAGTCTCTGTTACTGCACAGACATTGATATTCTCCATGCTGAGGAGAGCTTTGAGTGCTTGCATTTTGAGGTTTAGACTTCTGGCGTTGAGTAGCATTACCTTTAGTTTATTTTTCCTTGTGTTGTCTATGGAGGTGGTTTGTCTTTTGAGCCATTCCTAAAAAGGCACTATGGGGGTGGCAAGAGCCTTTGCCAGTATCCGAAAGCCCAGAGGTGACTGGTGCAAGCCGTCCCTAGCGAAGCAACGTGGCTTGTTGAGCATGTCATCCCAGGCTGACAGACACTGGATCCCCTTTGAATGACACCAGAACTTTAGCCAATTGTTAAAATTGATCATTTTTCTTTATACTGTTCATCATTTTTGGTGAGGGTAAGATGCTACTCAAGGTCAGGGTCATACCTGTGTGGGCTACATGATCTGAGAGTTCCTCTATGTCTCTTTTCATGTAGTCCAGGGAGGTACATCTCAGGTCATTCACACCTGCATGGACAATGACTGAGTCATATTTGTACTTGCTTTGGAGTGACCTGAGTGCTTGTGTTATGTGGTGGATCCTGGCGCCCGACAGGCAGCTCACCATGACCTTCTCCTTGTTCAGCCTGGTGAGTGGGACGTCAGTGTGTCTGACAATAGAGTCACCTATTACAAGTGTATCAGGTGTGTTGTTTGGCCTTAAGGGCTGTAACTGTTTGGCACACTGATTTTGTGAAGTATGTTTCACTTGTTTTGTTTTGGGGTAGAGGTTGCTTGGATGTCTGCTTTGGAGGTCTCTGGTGCTTAGGCAGATTTGTATTTAGAGCCTCCGAGTATGTTTTAGTGTGTTTATGTGTTTGGTTTGATGATGTGGTAGGTCTATGTGCGACTGGATTTGTGGTGTTTATGGTTACCTTCTCCTCCTGACTGGCTGCGCCAGTACTGCGTTGAGAGAGCTTAGCCTCCAGTTTGGCTATATGATTACATCTCTCACATATATTAGTACTTGTTGGGAGGAGGCGAGGGTTGTCTGTGTACATGAGGCAGATGTAACATTGCCTCAGGATTCCCAGATTAACCAGTTGGACTGGAGAGGAAACTAGCAACTGACCTTTGGACATGCTGGTATAGTATAAGTAACTCCTTTATGATTGACCAAACGGACCAATAGGGGACGAGTACTCCAAGGGAGTATATGAGAAAGTAGTGCTGTTAGTTTATTAGTGCTAACTTATATAATTGCTTGTAAGAGCAAATGCTGGGTTTTAGATTGAAAATAGGGCCTTTAATTGAGAGATAGAGCAGATCTAAGGGAAAAAGTGAAGAGCAGACATTATGGAGCCGAGAATGGTTTAAGCCTGGTTGAGCGTTGCTGCCCGAAGCTGTGCTATGCGCAAAATCGCTCAAAACCACAACAAAGTGGGTTTTTATACAGGGAAATTAAAAGAGCTAGAAATTAGCCCAAAATGGCCAATATACTACAAGATTCTTGTGCTGAAATCACTCCTCCAGGGACAGATAGGCTGCTCAAAGCTCCCCACTCCCACTGGTGATCAAAGAAGCTTCCTTCTATCCAAGTAAGGAAATGGGGAACACAGGAACTATTCTAAAGTCCAGAATACAGCAATGCCTGTATTAGGGACTATTCTAGGTCAGGAAAGGTGGGAAACAACGATATTTTTTTGTTTTTTTCTTTTTTAACAGAACAAACAGCAGAAAATGTTGAGTAAAAACTTAACACAGTCTAGCGCACTTGAGTGAGCAGCCTCAACAGTTAAATTCAAACAACAAACAAACTTTTAAAAGTGCAGGTAATGAAATTCACAAAAACAAGCTTAAAACAGGCAAAAGAGCAGATTAAACTCGCTTTTCGGTGAGGAAAGACAGCCGCACAGGTAATATCAGTAAAATATGCTTAAATCTTGGAAGCAGTCACTCTTTTCATTTCTCTGCTGCTAGCACCACTCTGCAGGACTACGAGGGGCTGTTGCTGAGTTGGAACAAGTAAAATACCGCACCAAAGCAGGTTTTTATAAAAGGAACTTAAAAGAGCTAGACATTAGCCCAAAATGGCCAATAAACTACAAGATTCTTGTGCTGAGATCACTCCTCCAGGGACAAATAGGCTGCTCAAAGCTCCCCACTCCCACTGGTGAACAAAGAAGCTTCCTTCTATCCAAGTAAGGAAATGGGCAACACAGGAACTATTCTAAAGTTGAGAGTACAGCAATGCCTGTATTAGGACTATTCTAGGTCAGGAAAGACAGGAAACAAGGATTTTTCTTTGTTTTTTTTCTTTTTTAACAAAACAAACAGCAGAAAATGTTGAGTAAAAACTTAACACAGTCTAGCGCACTTGAGTGAGCAGCCTCAACAGTTAAATTCAAACAACAAACAAACTTTTAAAAGTGCAGGTAATGAAATTCACAAAAACAAGCTTAAAACAGACAAAAGAGTAGATTAAACTCGCTTTTCGGTGAGGAAAGACGACCGCACAGGTAATAGCAGTAAAATATGCTTAAATCTTGGAAGCAGTCACTCTTTTCATTTCTCTGTTGCTAGCACCACTCTGCAGGACTACGAGAGGCTGTTGCTGAGTTGGAACAAGCGAAAAACCGCACCAAAGCAGGTTTTTATAAAAGGAACTTAAAAGAGCTAGACATTAGCCCAAAATGGCCAATAAACAACAAGATTCTTGTGCTGAGATCACTCCTCCAGGGGCAGATAGGCTGCTCAAAGCTCCCCACTCCCACTGGTGAACAAAGAAGCTTCCTTCTATCCAAGTAAGGAAATGGGCAACACAGGAACTATTTTAAAGTCCAGAATACAGCAATGCCTGTATTAGGGACTATTCTAGGTCAGGAAAGGCGGGAAACAAGGATTTTTTTTTTGTTTTTTTTGTTTTTTAACAGAACAAACAGCAGAAAATGTACAGTAAAAACTTAACACAGGCTAGCACACTTGAGTGAGCAGCCTCAACAGTTAAATTAAAAATACAAACAAACTTTTAAAAGTGCAGGTAATGAAATTCACAAAAACGAGCTTAAAACAGGCAAAAGAGCAGATAAAACTCACTTTTCAGTGAGGAAGGACGGTCGCACAGGTAATAGCAGTAAAATATACTTAAATCTTGGAAGCAGTCACTCTTTTCATTTCTCTGCTGCTAGCACCACTCTGCAGGACCATGAGGAGCTGTTGCTGAGTTGGAACAAGCTAAAAAGATGCGCCAAAGTGGGTTTTTATACAGGGAACTTAAAAGAGCTAGAAATTAGCCCAAAATGGCCAATAAACTACAAGATTCTTGTGCTGAGATCACTCCTCCAGGAACAGATAGGCTGCTGTAAGCTCCCCACTCCCACTGGTGAAAAAAGAAACTTCCTTCTATCCAAGTAAGGAAATGGGCAACACAGGAACTATTCTAAAGTCCAAAATACAGCAATGCCTGTATTAGGGACTATTCTAGGTCAGTAAAGGTGGGAAACAAGAATATTTTTTTGTTTTTTTCTTTTTTAACAGAACAAACAGCAGAAAATGTACAGTAGAAACTTAACACAGGCTAGCGCACTTGAGTGAGCAGCCTCAACAATTAAAGTCAAACAACAAACAAACTTCTAAAAGTGCAGGTAATGAAATTCACAAAAACAAGGTAAAAACAGGCAAAAGAGCAGATTAAACTTATTTTTCGGCGAGGAAAGATGGTCGCACAGGTAATACCAGTAAAATATACTTAAATCTTGGAAGCAGTCACTCTTTTCATTTCTCTGCTGCTAGCACCACTCTGCAGGACCACGAGGAGCTGTTGCTGAGTTGGAAACAAGTGAAAAACCATGCCAAAGTGGGTTTTTATACAGGGAACTTAAAAGAGGTAGAAATTAGCCCAAAACAGCCAATAAACTACAAGATTCTTTGCTGAGAGCACTCCTCCAGGGACAGATAGGCTGCTCAAAGCTCCCCACTCCCACTGGTGAACAAAGAAGCTTCCTTCTATCCAAGTAAGGAAATGGGCAACACAGGAACTATTCTAAAGTCCAGAATACAGCAATGCCTGTATTATTGACTATTCTAGGTCAGGAAAGGCAGGAAACAAAGATATTTTTTTGTTTTTTTCATTTTTAACAGAACAAACAGCAGAAAATGTACAGTAAAAACTTAACACAGGCTAGCGCACTTGAGTGAGCAGCCTCAACAGTTAAATTCAAACAACAAACAAACTTTTAAAAGTGCAGGTAAAGAAATTCACAAAAACAAGCTTAAAACAGGCAAAAGAGCAGATTAAACTTGCTTTTCGGTGAGGAAAGATGGTCGCACAGGTAATAGCAGTAAAATATACTTAAATCTTGGAAGCAGTCACTCTTTTCGTTTCTCTGCTGCTAGCACCACTCTGCAGGACCATGAGGAGCTGTTGCTGAGTTGTGGGTGGCTAAGTCCTTATTGGGGGTATTGGGGTCTGGGCTAGGGTTTTCCTTTCTACCAGGGTTAAAGAGGGAGGTGATACCGTCCCAGAATTTTTTTGGGTTTGTTTTATAGTTGTGTTGGAGTGAGGAGAAGTAGGATTTACGTCTAAAGAAATATGTTTTTTAACTCTTTAACTTAACCATGATGTAGCTAGTTGTCAGTTTTGTGCTAGATTCAATCAACGTACAATTAAGCGAAGGTACGATTTTGCTTTTAATTACTTCGGTAGGTGCTTTAACTACAAAATGTCGTCAGGGCGGGAGACTTAAACCTTGACACGGCTATTAATAGGATGTGCTGGAGGGATAGATTCATCACCCAAAGACTCCCTATGCTGTGGAACAAAATCCCGGTACATGTGAGGCAGAGCACCTCGCTGGCCTTGTTCAAGAGAAATCTTGACCAATGGATGGGAGATCACAGATATACCCCAGGGATTACCTCAGTGTCACTGCTCGACAGAGGCACAGCAAAATAATGGGTATAGTTCCCCATACTAAAGGGGTGGCGTAAGCCACAAAACGATGGGCTAGGCTTGTAAATGCCCTCGGGCAGATAGCCTAGTATGAACCTATGAACCTATGAACCTATGAACTCTGTTTTGAAGTATTCTGTATTCATTTAGGATGGTGGGAGTTTTATGTTTATGGTGATGGTTTAGGGCTTTGTCTCGGAGGCACATGATGACATTTTCTAGGGGGAGAGTTTTTAGGGGGCTCCAGTTGAAAAGTTTTAGTGTGTTGGAGAAAGTGGAGGGGTTGAAGTGTTTTAGGGAGCACGTGTGGAGATATAGGTAGGAGGGAACTGTAGGGCGGGGGAGTGGCGATGAGCAAAAGTGGGATAGTAATTGCTGAGGGAGTCAGGGAGGGTACCACAACTGGATTTTAATGAGGGTGAGAGACCAGGATCCAATCAAGGGTGCTACCAGAGGAGTGATCTTTGGTAGGTCTGGTAGTGGTGTTGATTAGCTGATTGAAGTTGTAGAGGTTTATATTCAGGGGATTTGTGGGAGATTGAATGCTGGTCCAGTTAATGTTTGTGTCGCCTAGGATTATAGTCTCATTGATTATGTTGGTGGAGAGCCAGGAGAGTATATCTTCGAGTATATGGACATTGTCCCCGGGAGGGATGTAGAGGGAGGCTATGCAAATGAACTTATGTCTATTTATTTGAAGTAGGGCCAGGATTAGTTCAGCGTTGGTGACTGACAGGGAGGAAGAGTACAAGAGAGCGACTCCACCACCTTTTTTATGGGTTCTCTTTTTTCTAATAATACTGTAGTTGGGGGGTGGTATCTCAGAGTCTTTTATGGATGGTTTCAGCCATGTTTCGGAGATGGACAGGATGTCTGGTTGGTTATGGAGAAGCCAGGCATGCAGGTTGGAGATTTTGTTACATATAATTTGAGCATTCAGTGCTGAGAGAAAGATGAATTCTCCTAATGAGGGGGAGTATGAAGGAGGGAATTTGGACTGTAGATATGAGAGGTGCCAGGGTTAGGGTGTACATCTCCAGAAAGAAGAGTGGTAATAAGTTGGTGAATGTGGTAAAAGAGGTATTTAGCCTGTTTGTTATTTAGTTTGAAGGTAATTTGTTTTGTAGGAGTAGGCATAGTTAAGACTGGAGTAGTGTGTTTGTGGTTAGAGATGAGTTTGTAAGGGAAGAGCAGAGAGTTATTGAAGGAGAATAGATAGGGACTAATGTGGCTAGTAAAGTATATGTGTTTTATAGTGATTGAACTTGTTGTGTGAAAATGGGGGAGTGGTTGTTATTGAGAGGCCTGGTGAGGTAACTTAGATAGGACAAGGTAAAGAGAAGTAGTATTAGGGTTATAAACTGGATTGGTTTTGAAAGCATTGTGGTTGTTTACACATAGAGTTGTGGGTATGGAGTAAATCGTACTATGGTCTGGGATTTAAGGTAGGGTTAGTATTGTAAACATATGTTGGGAGGGTGGGGTATGGAATTAAGGGGTGGGGAAAGGTATGAGTTAATTGGAGTAGGTGTGGTTTATGAGTATAAGTGTACAGGTGCTGGGGGTGGGTGGAATTTGGGGGCAGGGTAGGGGAGTGGAGTGAGCCTGCAGGGCAAACGGAGCAGGTAGAGCCATGGAGGAGGAAGGAAACATAGCCAGCAGAAACAATCAGTAAAGCAGAGAGCAGAGCACAAGGTAAGGAGGCATAGGGGGATAGAGACTCGGTCGCTATGTAGTTCAGGTAAACAGTAGCAGAGAATTCACAGGGATTTGGAGCAAAAGCAGAGATGTTTAATGTAACTCAAAAAGAAAAAATGTCTGAACCTTATAGTGAGATAGGAGAGGCTGTTAGAGGTAAAATGCTGCCACCTAGTGGTCAAATGGAGTAAATGCTAGCTTTACTGGCTTATCTCTTAGTGGGGGTGGGATGGGATAGAGCCTGGAGAGCTTGATGGGAACCTAAGGTCCGTGGTGGGCTGCTAGCTAACACACGCTAAGAAAATAGTTAACCATAGAGAGATGATTTACACAATAGGGTACATACACACTGTTTTAAGTCCTTGAGGGGAGGCAGAATGGTTACAGGAAGCAATACTGGTTCCCCTTAGGCAGTTTGTTCTGGGTTAGAAGTCAGGATACAGTGGAGACAGTGTAAGATGCCTGGGTTGGATGAGATGTAGCTATTGCGAGCTGTAAAGGGAATAATAATTAATTGTATACAAGAGTATAACAATTTCTGCCACTAATGAGGGAAAAACTTCAGTTAGAGTCGAGTGAGTGGAGATAGGTAGACTATGGGTAGGTGAGGAGTGTGGGTGTTTGAATGCAGGAACCTTACAGCAAAAAGGGGGGACTATGTAGGAATATAGAGCTAAAAGAGTAGTAAGTTAACAAGATAAAAGGCAAGTAAGGGCAATAGAGATAGAAGAGGGACAGTAGGCAGTGTATCGCAGTTCAGTAATGCAGCAATCAAAAACAGGCAAAAAACAGAAGCTGAATGTTACAAGTCAGCCAACTGTATCAATTAAACACTGACTAGGGCAGCAATTGTAAATTAAAAATGCATAATAAAGCATGCAATGATATCAACTGTTCAAGACTAAAGCCCAGAGTGAGACAGCGATCAAAATCTGAGTAAACACAGTCACACAGAAGCAAGCATATGCTAGTTAAACTTTAAAATGTTACAGCTGTTAACAGTATGGACATAAAACAGGCCAGCATGTATACATAGTAGGGAGATAGATATTGTATAAGCCTGGATACAGGTAAAGCAAACAAGGAGTCCTTTCACAGCATTCAACAGTGAGCCGTATTCCGTGAGTTCATTTGCAAAGCAAAGGGTACGCTGAGTGCAGATGGCTAATTAGAGCTGTGCTATCACCGCTGGTTTAAAACGCTGGTTTAAAGCAGAACAAGTAAAGGAGTGACTAAAAACCCATTCAGTGTTAGTTGTTGTATGCCATATACAAGTTAAATGTAATAGCCTCTGTAATGAATGCCTTGGTAGCGGAGCCTAAGGACGCTCACAAGGAACCAATTACAGAGTGCATTTTCAACAATACAATTGAAAAACGGCTAAAAAACCCATTCAGTACATTTAAAATAGGGCGAGTGGCTGTTGTATGTTGTGCACAGTTTAAATGTAGAAAGCTGCTGAAAATAAATGCCTCGGAGCCTAAACACACTCACAAGGAACCAATTGCAGAGTGCTGATTTCAACAGAGTAATTGAGAAGTGGCTAAAACCCGCTCAATACAGTTAAATTAGGGAGATTTGCTGTTGAGTGTCATGCACAACTTAAATATAAAGTATAAAGCCGTTGAAATGAGATTCTCCAATAGCTGAGCCTAAACACGCATACAAGGGACCTTACAGAGCATACATGCTGTCCTGGTAGGACTACAGTTTCCAAATAAGACAAGGTAGTTAATTATTGATAACATATTATATCCTTTGACCTCTCTGTGGGTATACGTTTCAGGCAACAATTGTCTTTTGTATGGGTGACTCATACAGTGTCCAGTTGGTAAGGTGGCAACTGTAGGCATACTGGCTGTTCTGTATGGTGTGCACCCTCTCAATGTGTATCTTCCTGTACATAACTGTGTGTGTGTATGTGTAGTTACATATATATATATATATATATATATATATATATACATATATTTGTCTGTGTATATGTATATTAGGAATGTTTATTGCTTCCACATTTTACATTCCCTATGGCAGCCAGACTGTACTACATGATATGTTATTGATATCAACCTAACATCATACAGGTGGGATGGATTACTGTTAACATCTTGGGCCCATGTTGTGTCAGGGCCTGGTTACAGGACTTGCAACAGTTGGTATTGTATTGCAGGGCAGACCTGCTTGGCTGTTGGGGGGGGATATCAATATGTGCAAGACGTATGTTGCTTAGGCCCCCTCACCCCCACTAACGGTGCTTGTGGTCATATATGTATTTATTATGTTATCTTTTATATATATATAGATATATAACTGCATTTACACACACACATATATATATATATATATATGTATATATATATATATATATATATATATATATATATATATATATATATATATATATATATATATATATATATATATATATTTATATATATAGATATATATATATATGGATCCCCTTTAGATGCCAGAAATCTCACTTCACCGACAAGGAATCCGTCGGACCGAAATCACCGACAACGCAGATGACCGACAAGGTGAGAACCCAACGGACTCGGTAAGTGTGCGATAGAGTGAGGGATTTAGTGTTAGGGAGCGGACAGGTAAGTGTGCGATAGTGAGGGACTGTAGTTTTAGGGGTGGGTTAAGTGAGTTAGGGTTAGGGTGCGGGTAGGGTAAGTGTGCGATAGTGGCGGAATATATGTTTAAGGGTGGGTTAAGTGAGTTAGGGTTAGGGTGCAGGTAAGGTGTGTGTGCGATAGTGACGGACTGTGGGTTTAGGGGTGGGTTAAGTGAGTTAGGGTTAGGGTGCGGGTAGGGTAAGTGTGCGGTTGTGTCAGACCTTAGGGTTAGGGTTTGGGTTACGGTTAGTGCATGTATGGTTGTGTGTATTGTCGGTATTTTGTGTTGTCGGTCTTTTGGTGTCGGTGATTTGTGTTTTGACGTGTGGGCGTTTGTAAACTGAAGGGGATCCATATATATATATATATATATATATATATATATATAGATATATTTATTTATTTATTTTATTTTATTTTACATTTGTTGACCGGGCTAGTCTAACTGGACGTATGTCCATTTTCAGTAGAGGCCCAGGGAGAAAAGCTCCAAGACAGACACAGACAGATAAGATCATTTAGGTTACAAAAATTACACATAGATGAATATTTCTACACATTTCATAAAAATCTTTACAGTAGTTAGAGCTAATTATTTACATACACTAGTAGCTAATACAGCTTCATATTTCTGCATACGTGCTTTCATGTTGCACTAGGGGACAGTAATTAGAGGAGCAAAGTAGAGTTAGTAAAGATACTAGTAGCAGTAGTGATTGTTTAGTCAGGGTTACTACAAAGGCAAAGCCAGTGTGTTCTCTGGAAGATTTTAAGTTTTTGTTTAAAAAGTGATAAGGAAGGAAGGGAAGGAAGTTCACTAGGTAGAAGGTTCCACTTTTTCCCAATTGTATTTGAGAACAGAGAGTCCCCTGCCATGTTGTTAGACTTATTGATATTAACTAGGAGTTTATTTGATGAACGCAAGGCATTAAGATTTCTATAAGGGGTTATGAGGTCTAGGAGTATTGGAGTATTGTTAGGCTGGTTAAGGATAATCTGGGCAATAGTAAGTTGGTTGAATTGAAGCTGATTTTGGAGTTCAAGCCACCCGAGCTGTTTGAGATTATAACAGTGATGGGTTCTGAAAGGTTTACCAGTGGCAAATCTGGCAATGCTGTTATAGGAGGTAGCTTGTTTGAGAAGATTATTTTTGAAAGGTTGGTATATATTGGTGAGGCATAGAGAAGAGTAGAGATTAGATGGGAGCAGGCAATGGTAGTTCTTGCTGTTGGTGTTAGGAAGGGTTTAATTTTATACAGAGAGCCCATTTTTCTGTTAACTGATTTTATAATATTGTTAATATAGGTATCAAAGTTAAGGTTGTTGTCTATTGTGATTCCTAGGAGTTTGGTGGTAGACTCTGGTGATATGAGGGTGCCATTATTAGAGATGACTGAGAAGTCTATTTGTGTTGACCTGCGAGTAGGAGTAAAGAGCAGAAGTTTTGTTTTTTTGGGATTCAGAAGGAGGCAGCGCTTTGAGAACCATGTCTCAACCATGTTAAATACCTTCTGGGTTTGGGATTGCAGTTCAGATGCAGATTTATGTAGAATCATCTGCATATTGTATACAAGTTTCATTGGGAATAGCTAATTAGAGATCATTAATACAAATTGAAAATAAGAGAGGGCCTAGAATGGAGCCCTGGGGTACACCTAGTGTGACTGGCAGGTGAGATGATAGTTTATTCTCCCAGAGCACTGCCTGTTGCCTGTTGCTCAGGTAGGAAGTGAACCATTTTACAAATAGAGAATCTAGGGAAAGTGACTTGAAAAGATAAATAAGCAATGAGTGGTTTACCATATCAAAAGCCTTTGAAAGATCAATAAATAGAGCTGATGAGAGTTCATTGTTATTGCGGTATCTATTAATGGTGTCAGTAAAGGATAAGAGGGCAGTAGTGGTCCTATGGTATGGCCTGAAGCCATGTTGGCTTTTGGCTAGTATGTTGTGTTGAGTGAAATGGCCTATTAGCTGATGATGAATGCATTTTTCCATTATTTTTGCTAAGGGGGATAGAAGGGCTATTGGCCGATAGTTAGAATAGTCATTAGAGTTACCACCTTTGTGTAAGGGGATGGTGTGTGGGATTTTCCAGATGGCAGGGATGGATCCTTCCTTAATGGTTCTATTTATTAGGATGGCAATAGGATAAGCTACTGCTTTAGCTGCTTTTTGCAGATGTTCAGCAGGAATCTGGTCAGTGGAAGGGGTACAAGGCTTAAGTTTAGCTAGGAGTTTGAAAATGGAATTAGTAGCGATGGGTTGTAGTCAGAAGGTAGGAAGTGTGCTAGTCATAGGGGTTTGGAGGCTGGAAGTGTCAGGGGATAGCTGACTGGCTAGAGATTGGATGGCTTCTGTGAAGAAGGAGTTAAAGTCATTTTCAGTTTGGAAGGGAGTCTCATGATTAGCTCCTATAGGGGTTGGTGCCCTGGAGTGTCCTGGGTAAAGGAGGTTATTGATACTTGCCCAGAATCATTGAGGGTTATTTTGGTGTGTTTGCTGTATTTTACAGTAAAAGTTTTTTTTTGTCTAAGAGTATAGATTTTTTAGTTGTGTTTCTTAGTTGTCTAAATTTTTGTTGATCAGATGTGCTTTTAGTAGTTTGCCACCTAGTCCAGGCTTTATTTCGGAGTAGGATTTTTTGCCTGGTATCTTTGGAAAGCCATGGGGCTGGTGTTGACCTCATTCTTATTTTACATTTGGGTGCATGCTGGTCTAGGATAGTTAAGAATTTAGAGTTAAAGTAATGGTCAGCCTCTTCCAATGGGAGGGTTTTTAGATTAGTCCAATCAAAGACACTAAGTTCACTCTGGAATAGTTTTTGGTTAAATTGTTTTTTGGAACGTATAGTCCTGCAAGATGTTGGGTGTGAGATATCTGTTCTTTGCCTGATTGTATAGGTCAAGCAATGGTCACTTACATCATTAGGAAAGATACCTACTCTATAAGTTTGGTGGTGATTA
>NC_056728.1:873045451-873077951 GCF_019279795.1 Protopterus annectens | reverse complement strand
TGCAGGTACATTGATGGCACCATGCCACCAATGTGGGAGTATTTCAATATAGCATATGCATAGAAACAGATTTAAATAATTATCGAACAATAGGACATGTGTCCCAACATTAGAGTTAATTCAGCACATACCAATTGAGTTGGGTATTTAGTTTATTGTTGCAGATATGGTGGGGGGGGGGGAGATCTCAATTAACAACTAGTATATTCCTGTAGTTCGCAATACTTTCCTAGTCAGTGCTGTTATCTGTACCTTACAAGTATTAGTACACTACCATATTGCCTTACTTTCGACAGTGGTATGGCTGTATGTATATACATGAACTGTTTTTACCAGCAGTATACACCTCTTACCTGATGTACCTGTGGAGGAATTGTTTAACACTAACTGTTTCTACACATACTCCCAGATTCCAGGTTGATGTTATGCACATACCTGTCCATCTCTTTTTGCACAGACTCTGGGCATGTCTTGACCACATGCAGGTGAACCGGGACATATTTTGACTATTGCCCTCTTAAAACATTAGTGAATTGTACAATGACAGGTTTGTTTTCATTGACACTTTCCAAATATGTACAGGCCTGACAGTCAGTTGTATGACATGAAATGCTGCCTACATGTCAGAGATTAGCACACTGATATGCCAGGAGAGAGGGTGAGAGCCGGCAGATATGGGCCAATTTACTGGACATTCTGGACATATCTGTACAGTTGTGGGGTATGATTCTGTATGCAGCCTGCTACCACTCCCAGGATTCGGACCATGGCTGTGTCTGCTAAAAATAAAAACACTGTCCATCACAGTTGTGTGTGCTATATAGATATTGCTGCGTATCTATTATCTGATTTCTGTCTATAATTCTCCTGTGGTTTTACATTCTGACCTTGTATTACAAACACTGCTGGTACAATTTATACAGGATTTCCTAGACAGTTATATTATGTAGCACAGTATGGGTGACAGTGATGAATGATACTTTATTATTCAGAGCAACTGCAACACTAACAATGCCATACAATAAGAGTACACAGTACCAGTACAGGATATCAATCTTTTATTTCTAGGCACAGTGTTTGTATCTGGCAGACCTGTGGGAGCAATGTTTGTTAGCACTACCTGAATGTTGTCACACAAATTACCAGATTCCACATTAGTATTATAGACATACATCTCACTCTGTACACACTCTGGTCACAGCTTGACAACATGGGGGTGTAGATGAGACATACTTAGCTTATTACTCTCATAACATTTTGAGGAGTTGCTGGAGTGACAGGTTTCTTCTTATAGATGTCTGACAATCAGTTGTATTTCTTGTTTGCTGCCTAAACGTCTGGGATCATCTCACTGATTTCCCAGGGGGACAGGCAGCAGATATGGGTCGATTTAATGGACATTCTGGACATATCTGTACAGTTGTGGGGTATGATTCTGTATGCAGCCTACTACCACTCCCAGGATTCAAACCATGGCTGTGTGTGCTAAAAATACAACAGTTCACGTCTCAGTTGAGTGTGATATTTGGATTTTGTTGTCTGTCTTTTCACAGTTTTCTCTTTATGTCTTTCTCAGTTGTACTATATGACCTCTTGGGATTACACCAGTCATATACAGACATTCCTATATATTTTATTTATGTAGCACAGTGTGGGTAACAGTGCTTAATACAACAGTACTATTAAGTGATTGCAAATCTACATTACCATATGATACCAGAGTAAACACATGCAGTCCAGCAGTTAGACCTTTATTGTCAGGCTATTATGCTTTTATTTACATACAACTATGAGACTCTTCCTGCCATATTATCTGGTGTATACAGTACATGCCTTAAACAATACAGGTTTTATACAGGCAACTAACTTACTACTACTTTTAGATTTATTTCCTGTGACAGTACATGCAAGAGTATTACTAACCTGTCTCGAGTGGCAACCCCTCCAATCGACATCCATGGGCCTCCTGGTTCATAGCCCACTCACTTGCCGCTGTGAAAGACTTAAGTAGAATATTTAGCCATACCTATCCATAATATACATGAGCTGGCAATTATTAAACAGGTAGTGGACTGATACTTACACACAGCTGGGTATTTCCTGATGGAAGGCTGAGGGGGGGGGGGGAGGAATAAAGTTGGAGCTGAATTTGAGTTTGCTTTATCTTCTGGCTCAGTGTAGGTGGTTCCATTTACAATGAGCTCTAAATGCAATGGTGTATATTGCCTTTGAGGCTGCGGACATAGCTAAAGATTGCCTTGTGGTTGTATTTGGCCTGGGAGGCCAAATTTCCCTTAAATTTGATTTTGGTAGACTTTGTCATCTGAATTGTTTGTTTAGTTTGATGAGAATGATTTTGTCCTGCTCGGTGCTGCATCTCCTAATTTTTGCTATGATTTTTTTCCTTCTGTTATACAGCCTATTGATGTTGTAATTCCACTAGGGTGGCTAGTTAAGAAAAGTGCAAAACAAGCATATTGCTAATAACTACACCATGCCAAACTATGTATTCCATTAATCTAAGCCATATAACATGATTTTGCAAATGCTATATATGCAGTCATTGAGAATTTATGCCATTGGTAAAGTAACTCAGGCATTCTACTCTTTTTCAGCTCATACCACAAACTAAAGTATGCATTATTTTCATCATACTGTGAAAATAATATCAGCATTGGCATGTAATCTTAGCAATTTAGTAATATGAAGTTGCAATATTTTGTAGTACTTACAATGATAATAATCTTATTGAACATAAACCAAATCTATAAATAATCTAGGTTGTAAGTGGGAAGGGACACTAATCTACTTTACCCACATGGCATTTTAGTCAGTTTTACCTGGCGTGATCTAAGCTGTGTTTACTTAGAAAATGTACAAAGAAAGTTTATGCATTATGTTACCAGAAGACATGCAAATAATGCTTACACATTGTGTTACCATTAATACAAGGTAGAATAAGCATTCAAAAAACCAAAACCAAGTGAAAAATTACAATGAACAATTAAGCATGGGACTGAATAAACAAGACAAGTGTTTATTACTGTAACTTCCAGGTAAAGAAAAAAAAGTCAAAAACAATTTTTAAGGCAAACTGCTCGTTGGAAGTTTAGGTCTACCCAACTCATTGATATGTTACAAATGTAAAGGGTTTCAACACATAGATTTACAGTTATCAGTGGCAATAACACAGAGGAGCTTGCCTTAGAAAAACATTGCTGGTACAATTTATGTGTGTCATAAGTGATTTTTGGGGGAGGGGTTAGATTTTTTTTCTCTGTATTTTTGTGAATGTGGAGTTGGCATATTTAAGTAAGAGGCTGTGTGGGCAAAGTCAAACACATGGCTTGTATCGTGGGGGCTTACTGCCTGCAAAAATGTTTTTAAAAAGTTTGTTTCTTTGAGTTAAAAGTTTCGACCATTTCTTTTCATGTTCATGAACCTTCATGAAATTGTAACTAAAAAAATGTAGGTAAAGAAAAGTGCTATGCTCAGTGAAAAAATGTAGTGTGAATTGCAAAGAAATAATATAACTGTAAGTGTATAGAAGAACAGCTGCAAAAAACTATTGAAACTGTACAGGTATCTGAAATTAGGCAAAATAATATTAACTTAACATCTAACATTATTGACAGATAAAATCAGGAAACAGTACTGAATAGCAAGCAGCTTTGGTATTGCATTAGTTTTACAACTAGGTGCATTGGATAGGGTAAGGTTGTCAAGTGAAGGTTAAAAGACTTCGACATAAAGTGACAGGGTAGTGGGAGAGATCAGAGGGACCAGGAAGAAATAATTAACAGGGCAGGAGCTACTAGAATAGACTAAGAAAACGTAGACATAAAAAAGTGCCTTAGCGTGTAAGTATAGGAGGAAAGTGATAGGGCAAATAGCAAAGAGTAACTTTTAAACTGGAAACAGGGTGAGAAAAGCAAGAGCAGGCTGCCTGTCATTGAGGCGTGCATGAATGTTTGATCAAAGAAGGTGGGGGTCCACAGTTTTTAATACTGGGGGCATCCAAAGTCTTGGTCCCCAACACAGAGAACATATGATCTCAGGGCTTTTGCAAGTACATCTAGCACATACAAGAAGGTGTGATTTTTTTTTTCATTCCCAATTAGGATATTTAGTCTGGTTAGTCAGTTTTGTCTGTTTCTATACAGTTGGAATATTTTAGCAACTCTTGGCTCATTTCCACAGAGCTCACAAACATTTGGCATACATGCCAGTGATTCCTGACTATTTGGCTTGAATTTAGTGCAATCCTAGCACAGATAAGTTCTTTAACTCATATTCTTGCACTTTTATAAGTTACTTATGATAACTTTACTGCTGCTTTTCTGAATTAATTATTATAGTTTTTTGCACTTTATCATTGTAAAGTGTCATTGCCTTTCGCTGACCTTGCTGCTGATTTATGTACAATGTAGTCATTCAGATAGTGTGTGTTTCCTGACTAGTTTTTTGCTTGTTCTGATAAGATCCACTCTGAGATATTTTAATAAGATTTCTCATATGATTTTACATTAAGAAGGCTTTGGGCTGCACACTAATGGTAGTAGGGGGTACCCTGGTCTATTCTCAGCTGGGAATCTCACTGGTAGGCTTCAGTGATGAGTTTTTGATTGGCCAGTGGCCTATTTATTCAGTTGTATCTGGTTCTATAAAGTCTGTACCATGTCAATGATTCCTGAGTGTTTGGCTTGAATCTAGTGCCATTCTATCACAGATAAAGTACTTTAAATCAAATGTTCCACTCTTCTAAGCTATTTAAGAATATTGCTACTGCATTTCCAAATTATTTATCATATTTTTCTTTGTTTTATTACTGTAAAGTGCCATTGCTTTTCATTGATCTTGCTGCTGGTTTCTCTGCAATGTAATCATTTAGATAGTGTGTGTTTTCTGGTTAGTTTGTTGCTTGTTCTGATAGTGTACACTTTGAGCTATTTCTAGTGGGTTGTACATGAACAAGGCTTGGGACCGCACCCTAATGGACGTAGAAGATAGTCTGGTCTGTTCTATGCTGGGAATGTCACAAGAAGGCCTTAAGTCTGATTTTCTTTTCATTGCCAAGTAGGCTGTTTAGTCAGTTTTATCAGTTTTCTCAACTTCTATAAAGTTGGAGAGATTTTGCAGCTCTTGGCTTATTTTCAGAGCTCACAATTGTTTGGCATTCACATCACCAATTTGGCTTGAGTCTAGTGTTATCCTAATGGAAATAAGTAATTTAAAGTGAATTTGTGCACTTTTATAAGCTTTCTAAGATTACTGCTGCTGCATTTTTGAATTATTTGTTGTAATGTTTTGCACTTTATCTTTGTGAAGTGCCATTGCTCTCTGTGTTTGTAGTCATTTAGTGTTTGCTTCCAGGCTAGTTTGTTGCTTATTCTGACGGTATCCACTTTGGGCTACTTCTGGTATGGTTTTACATTAAGAAGGTTTTGAGGTTACACTCTAATTATAGTAAAGGGTAGCTTGATCTGTTCTGAGCTGAGGAAGCCTTCAAGTATGTGCTTTTAATTGGCTAGTTGGCTATTTAGTAAGTTTAGTCAGTTTTCTCTGACTCTATAAAGGGGTCAAGTTTGGTAGATTAGCAGCATCACACAGTGGTAGTTAGCAGTGATGTGTATAGGTGCAGGCACCTAGAACTGACATTTCCTTATAAAGCTACCTTTGAAGTTTCCTTAGTACTCAGTTGCACAAAGAGCAACTAATTTGTCCATTGATGAGCACTGCACCATGAGTTTAGTATTAGATACTTCTGCTTTAACTCTGTATTCTTTCAGCAACCTTCTAGTAGTCATAGATATGAACTCTCCCACTATCTCCACAGCCATCTTGGTGAATATGGGGATCCTGAGGCAATGTAGCAATTGTATCATGTTTACTAACTACCAACTAATTCTTAAATAAACTGTTAAGGTATGTAAGATATGTATTTACACAATGTCATTAGAGGCAAGACTCACATACAAGCACTCATCATGCTAATCAGGCTGTGGGTAATGCACACACTTCACCCGCCACACACAGACAGATGTGCAGACCCACATATGCTAAGCCTTTTAATTGTAATCTTCATAAATCCCAAAGGCTTCTCAGACATTATGCCTACAACAAATGTCTCAATCACCCCCCAAAGCACTCTCCCCAAACTGCACCCACCATGACACATACAGATAGAGCTCATTGAGCTTTAGCTTCTAAGCCAGTAAGGCAAGCCACCGCCCAACCCAATATCTTGGTCATGGGAGACTGTACTGTACGACACACAGATGTCTCACTCACCAGACTGCGTACGGTGAATGTTACAATCAGTTGTCTGTCTGAGCCGGGATCTGCCAGTTCATGCATACACTCAAGTCATTGAATTTTAAGTACCAGTATGACTCAGTCATAGTCTGTCTGAGTGTAAACAACCTAGATTATATGAAAAGAGACATGATGAAGTTCTCAGTCTTTTTATCCCAGACTAATATGATCCTAGCATTGAGCAGTATTGAACCTTCTCCAAGGATAATGTTGCTAGATAAATAGAAGATGGTTGACTTTAATAGTTGGTTTAGCTTTTGGTGTCAGTCAAAGGGGTACAGTATTTGCCAGTATGGGAGGATATGGCCAACAGACCATGCTGCTTTGCCAGGGATAGTCTGTTTCTATCCACTTTAGGCTTTCAAATATTGGATAAAACATTGTCCTCCCCATAGTGGTGTTTTAGGCAGTGCCAGCCTGACAAACCTTTTGCCATAACAAAGCCAACCCAAGAAAATCTGAAGGTGTTACTGCTCAATGACAAGAGTGTAAACATGAAACTCCATTCCATGCAAGCTGTCCTTACCCTGGAGAATGCATACGTTTGTGTAGTTACCAAGACGAGGTTTAAAGCCATGGAAATCACCCCAGTAGTGAAGGGATTTAATGCCTTCCAGACATTTAGAATAGCTTCTGCACAGGAAGGAAAGAAGTAAAGATGGAGGTGTCTCAGTTTATAACAAAAACAAATATACATCAAGACTGGTCAAACAGGATGATGCACTTGAGCTTCACTAGCTCCAAACTGCCGTAGGCAAAGTGGCATGCCATATCCTTGCAAGCTATTGATCCCTCTCTGTGAGCCAGGAAACTCATAACACATACTTAAACTTACTGGTGACACTCACCATTCAGCCCAGTACCATATTTGTGGCTGACTTTAAATACTCCACTATAAACTGGAAATCATACATGACTCCCAAACTACCAGGCCCAGAGATTCCTGGACTTTGTAAACAGAAACACCCTGAGCTAGACACTCTATATGTCCACTAGGGGTGCAAACATCCTGGACCTGGTCCTCACTAACATGGGAGAGTGCTGCACCTCACCATTGTAATGTCTTCTGTCATAAAGTCAGACCATAAAATTGTCTTGTGAAATAAAAATAATGACCAAGACCCCAGATAACCTTAGAATTTGTAGAAACTATTCTAAGGCACAATTCATGTAATTATTACCTTGCAAGACATACCTTTGCCAAATGTTACCCCCCCCCCCAACCCTTATAACACTGCTGTCTATGCAGAATTGTTTATGGAAACCCTGTACAATCATGTTGATAGCTGTATAGAGACACCTATACCTACCATGAATAAGTACAGAACAAACTCAAAAAAACAAGCCACCCTGGTAGAGTAGGTTGATAAGTTCATAGGAGTGCATTAGACTAATGACCTCTGGGGCCTTGTTAAGCCTAGCCATGCATCCCAAATCTTTAACAATTTCTGGTACCCTTGATAAGTATAAGCAGAGCTTTGGGAGATGAAACATTTACAAGTAGCGGCCTGGAAGATGAAACATTTATAGGCTGCCTGTGTCCATTAGAAGCATAGGTGCCAATCTAAGGATGAATTTCCTGTTCCCCATCCAATTGTCCAAGTTACACTTAAAATGTTTAGGGAGGAACTCTGCTTTACATGGAGTTCAGAGAAGGGGTAGTCTCTAGGATACAACTGTCTCTGTCCAGCAGGTCCTATTTATATCATAGGCAAGGTTTAAGGATTTAGAATGGGTAATTCTCATGCTCTTTGTTTTGCAGATATGCAGGAGGTCCATCAGAGTGGGGCCCAAAAATGCCTTTTTACACCAGGCATAGATCTCCCCTCAACAGCCTGTAGGAGACAGAATACAGGGATAGAGCCTTGAGGTGGTCTACATAGGACATGTTACTTACACCCAGTATTCTTTTAGTGAGGAACCTCTGTGGACATTCAAGATGTTTGATGTGCATGGTCAGGTAGATACCAAATGAGTCATTGTACTCAATGATAGGTCTGATAAATGCCAAGTAAAGTGGAACAATGACCATCTTGGACCTAGATGCTATACTTTTGTTTATAATTTACACAGCATAGCATGATTTCCTCACTACTGTAGACTCATGATGGTCAAAGACTAGATTACTATCTATGTGTTCCCAAGTCCCTGACTACTGGGTCATTTCTTAGGGGTGCATTGTCAATATGATTGTTACCAGGGTGGATAACTTCCTGAAGGATAATATTATGCATTTTTTAGCATTTAGTTTTAGTCAGTGGCTCTGACAACAGATAATTGTCTGCGTCAGGCCTTGCTGAATAACAGTAGTTTCAGTGGGGGAGTTAATGACTGCTTCTGATTTGCAGTTGTCTGCAAATTTGATCATCCAGAGGCCCTTGACTCTGGCCTTAACTTCAGAAAAATAGATGCCAAAAAGGAGCAGTCTCAGGATCAATCTCTGAGGGACTGAGCTGCTGACTGTCCTCTTTGAAGAGGTGGACTCTCCAATTCTAATTTCCTGGTTACTGTCTGTGAGCCAACTAGCTATCTACTGGCTGACATAAGAGTTTATATCTAAGCTCTTCAGTTTGTCAACAATGTTCAAGTGGGTTATTGTGTCAAATGCTTTGGCCATGTCCAAGTAGGCATGTGTACCATTTTGCTCTTGTCCATTGCATTGGCGACCTTCTCAAATAAATCCAGCAGGTGAAGTAGGCATTATCTGCCCTTACCAGTCCAGTGTCTAAAGATTTCATATTTCATTATTGATCATTTCCATGATAATTATTTCCATGACTTTGCATATGAGTCTAATTAAACTTATGGGTCTGTATTTTCCAGGGGTCTGCAGATTGCAGCATCTTGTGCAGAGGATTGACAGTTGCTGTTCTCCTTTTGTGAGGCATGAAGCCTGTTTGTTGGCTACGATTAAACATTTATTCCCCAGCTCCTAATAGGTCATGTTTCATGTTATTTAGAAGGCAGCCTGGGATATTGTCTGGGTCCATTAATTCAATGTTCTTGGCATTAGAAAATGCATTCAGGACCTGTTGCCTACTGATAGTAAGGGGGTTATACTTCATGTTGTTTCCTGAGGGGAAGCTGTGGAGGTGGGGGGTAAAGTTAGATCTGAATTTGTCTGCCAGTAGGTTTGCTATATCTTCTGGCTCAATATAGGTGGCTCCATCAACAGCGAGCTCTGCACACAATTGTGTATTGTCTTTGAAGTTGCTGATATAGCTAAAGAATACCTTGCGGATGTCTTTAGCCTGGGAGGCCACAGGTCTATATTATGCTGCCGAAAGCTGTTTACAGAGAATACAGCAACATCAACCCATAAACAGTGAAAACCCACTAATGCGAATGGCCAGGTCAGCGATGTTTTTCCTAAGGAAAAAAATTGGTAGACCAGCCAAACACGACAACCGCCTAAATCACTACAAAGTGGGAGGCTGTGCCCCCCCCCACACCCCTAACAAATTTACCAACTCCGAGATCGCACTACAGTGGGGTAAAGGGCAATTTCACTGCAATGGCCAAGTGATTTTTTTCCCTAGGAAAAAATTCACTGACCTGGCCATTCACATTAGTAGATTTTCACTGTTTATGGGTTGGTGTCGCTGTATTCACTGTAAACAGCTTTCCCTGAGGCCACATTTACCTCAAATTTGGCTTTGGTAGTCTTTATTTGCCCTCTGAATTGTTTGTTTATTTTGATGAGAGAGCTTTTATCCTTCTGCATGTTACATCTCTTAATTTTTGGCATCATTTTCTTCCATCCATTATACAAACTATTGATGTTGTAATTCCCAAGAGCGGCTTTTTTTTTGAGTTAGGTCTGTACTTATTATTGATAGGTACAGCTGCCTCTATGCAGTTGCTAATATGACTGTATAAGGTTTCTGTCAACAGTTCCATGTAGACAGCAGTGCTCTCAGGGTTTAGGGGAGCTTGAACTTTATCTAGGTTATCAATTAATATCAGTAAGTTAGCCTTAAAGTAGTTTCTGAATTTTCCATGGCTAGCTGGGTTTCTGGGTTTTATTTTTAGTTCAAAGCAGACTATTTTATGGTCTAACCTAATGAAAAAGGACATTGCACTAGGGTGTGTGTAGTGCTCTCCCATCATTAGTGAGGACCAGATCCAAAATGTTTGGCCCCTGCTCAGCATATGGACAATCTGGTCCAAGGATTTTGTGTTTACAAAATTCAGAAATCTCTGTGCCTGCATATTTTGTGGCTTATATAATTCCCAGTTAATTGTGTGGTAATTAAGGTTGCCCATGAATATGGTATTGCATTGGATGGTGAATGTTTCCAGTAAGCTTAAATATGTGCTGTGGGTTTCCAGCCAGGGTCATAGAGAGGGAGTGGCATGGGGTTTTGTCTTTGGTGATTTGAAAGTGGAGAAGCCCAAGTGCATCATCCCATTTGACCAGCCTTGATGTATATTTATTTCTGCTGTAGAGTAAGACACCCCCACCTTTAGACCCTGCCTATGTAGTAGCTGGTCTAAAAGTGTGGAAGGCATTGTAGCCTTGGACTGCTGTGACACTGCACTTTCTCAGTGACTGCACAGACATCAGCATTCTGTAGGGTGAAGAAGGCTTGTAGGGAGTAGTTTCTTGTTTAGACTCTTAGCATTGAGCAGTAAGACCTTTAGATTTCCTTGGGTTTGATTTGCTATGTCAGAAGTATTTTCAGTTTGGCATTGTCTAAATAAGGCATTATGGGGGAGAATAATGTTTAGCTAATATATGAACGTCTATAGAGAGAGAGAGAGATACAGACCATTCCTGGCAACGCACTGTGGTCTGTTGACCACATCCTTCTATGCTGACAAATATTGAACCCCCTTAGAATGACACTAGAAACAAAACCAATAATTTAAGTTAGGCATCTTCTGTTTGAATTGTGGCATCATTCTTGGAGAGGGTAGAATGCTGTTCAATGCTAGGGTCCTAGCAGCCTGGGACATATATTCCAAGAACTCAATGATGTCTCTGTTCATATAGTCTAAGTAGATATGTCTCACATTACCCCCGCATGGACTATGACCAAGTCATACTGGTACTTGTAGTCCAGTAATGTGAGTGATTGCATAATATGGTGGATTCTTGCCTCTGTTAAGCAACTGACTATAACTTTCTCCTTACTCAGCCTGGTGAGAGGAACATCAGAGTGTGTCTCACAATGGAGTCTCAAATGACCAGAATGTTGAGTTGTGTGGTGGATTGCCTTCAGGGCATAGAATTACTGGCTGTATGTGCTGCTGTGGGTGTTGTTTTGAAAGAGTGCATTTAGGGCTGCTGAGGAAACTTGTAATGTGTGCTTTGTCTAGGAGTTCTTTGGGGTTTAGAAAGCTTATATTTGAGTGCGTCAGCACATGTGGGTCTATGTGTCTGCTTTGTACTGTGTTTGATGGGTGCATTGTGTGTGTTACTGATAATATGGTTAACATTAAGAGTGCTTTTACATGAGTGCTTTGTCTCCACTGACATTGTGTAACTACGTCCCTCACATACTTTATCAGTTTGTTTGAGAATTAGCTGGTTGTCAGTAAGCATGAGGTAATTTATATATTACCTCAGGATGCCCATATCCACCAAGCTGGTAATGAAGACAGTGTGAAAGTTCATATCCATGTCAACAGGCCCTTTATTATTGATTAGATGGTTGAGATGAGACTATAAAGTAAAGTTAGGAGTATCTGGTTTGCCACTCTGGAGCCAGTGCGTGTCAGTGCAAACTAGTTTCCCTGTGTGCAGCTAGTTATTGGTGAAAATTTAAGTATGCTCTTACAGGAAAAATGTCAGCTCAGGGTACCTGTGTCCATGCAGGGACTGCCAAACAATTAAGAGTAAACTATTAAGGTGAGCCCTAACAATTTATGGATAAAGTATTTAGGGTGGTATTCTAAATTTAGGTTAGAAAGTAACTAATTAAGCAGTACTTGCTGAAAAAAGAAAGAATTAGCTTTGTAAAGAATGATGAATAGTAGATATTCACCTAATTGGCTACTACTAATGCTGGTCTCACCACACCTTCATGCTGCTGGGATGTAATGCTTCTGAGCTTCTTCTCAAACCAGAAGCAAATCAGTAGCACTAGTACCTAGATGAGAAGCTGGCTGCAGGCTCTTTGGTGATCAACTGTCTTGGTCCAGATGATGCAGGGGTCTGTAAGCTTGTTGTAGCCTTTTCCTGGTAGGTTCCTTCAATAGCAACCAGACCAGTCAGGAAGGTCCCACACAGATACTCACTGCCCAATTAGAGACAGTCAGAAATCAATGCCCCCTGCTCCTCCTCTTATGAAGAGCAAAACAAAATCACAAATTCCAATCTGACAGCTATGAAGCAGTTCTCAGGTTTTCTGGTGATCAGCAGTCAATGGCATATAATATCCCTGTGCCCCTTCTTTCACCAGGAGCAAAACTGAAGCACTACTCCCAAGATACCTACTGAGAGATATTGTAGGCTCTACAATGATCGATGATCTTTCACCAGATGTTGCAGATTTTAAAGGTAAGATGGAAAATGGGTTAATATCCTAAGAGTTGCAGTATGGGTTAAAATCTTAAGAGTTGCAATGTGTACTAAGCAATTTAATATGAAAGAGGGGGTAATTCAAGCTTTAGCAATCCAAGGGAAGAGCCACTAATTTTAAGAAAGCAAAATAGATTGGATGGGAACAGACACTTAGTATCCTGTCTGTTTGAAATACAGCCTTTAAAAAGATGAAGAGAGTGATTTCAATGATAATTTTGTGGTTACTGACAATAACCAGTGAAAGAGGAGAGGAAAGGAAATATGTGGTCAAATTAACATAATGGGCAAACAACTAGTGAAATGGTCATTTTAAAAACACAAGCACGTCAGGCTGGCATGGTGGGGAAATTTAATTTCTGTGTGACTCACAAGAGAGAAAAAGAGAGAGAGCTCTGATTTTGCTCCTAGTTTAAATATGCAATAGAAAACAGAGTACAATTAAAACACAGTATAATGAAAATATACTATAATATACAAAATGCAAGACAACAAAAATGCAATACAAATTATAAGAAAGCAATATAAGGAAAAACAAACCTTTCCCTCACAGAAGTCTATGCCAGAGTCTGAGTGAGCTTTTCCAGTAAAACATTGAAATGTTTTATTGTACCCATTAAATACAAGGTTTACCCAGCCAGGCTAGAGTTTTCATTGTATGATACCTTAAATCTCCTGTAATGGAGGCCCATGGGATACATGCCCATGACGTTTTTACATTTTAAGTCTTTATGGATACATTCAGGCTAATAAAGCCATGCCCCACTAGCTGTGGACATGCATAGTTTGGCCTTTTTACTGATCTCATCAGCACATAAGTAGATTGTTTAGCTAGAAACGCAGGGTTTTTAAAGTATAGCCAACACAGGTTTCTAAAGCATAGGGGTTTGGACTAAAAAAGTGGGTTGTAGAATTTTAATAACACATCAGGATTTCTGCTGGCTAGGCTGGCCTTTGTGTTACTATGCATTGAAAGGGTTGCCCATCGGCAGGCACTACTTTGTATTGACATCATTCTGCCTACTTAACAATTGCAGTGTGACATAAGTTGCCAAACTGAAGAGCTGACCTAGTACTTCAAAGACTAGAATGCCCATTTCACAGCTAAATACTGTCTTTTTATGGTGGAATATTTCCTTTTCACACTACTTAACTTGTTGCTGATATAACAAAGATGTACCCTTTTCCTTGAATGTCTTGTGATAGCACTGACCTCAAATTTACCACTGATGCATCAGTATGTAGTGTAACGTATTTCTTAACATTAAAAGACACTAACGCAGGTTCAGAAGAAAAGATCCCATTTTCATTTTAGTTCATTAGATGCTCTGTCTGCCTCAATAGATTAATGCACCTTGACGGGAGCTTTCTCTCTTTTGAGATCTGTGAAAGTAAGGTACTATTTGCAAAATGTAGGCACAAACTTCCTGTAGAACCCAGCTAGATGAAATAAATCTTTGCACTGTTTTTTAGCAGATGGTACAAATGTCTCCTATGACCTCTATTTTTCTAGTTGTTGTCCTATCACCTCTCTTCCTATTAATGAGTATAAACAGTAGAACAGACAATCAACAGGTTGTGATAATTCTTTAATAAAACCAGACATCAGGTTTTATTAAAGAATTATCACAGCCTGTTGGTTGTCTGTTCTCCTGTTTTTACTCATTTTTCGTGATTTTGTGAACAGTGGCCTTAAGTGAGAAGGTTCTGTAATTATTTGGTGCTCTTCCTCTTAAGTGTCATAGCTTCCACCATACCCAATTTACTTTTTCTTAGCATTTACAATCAAACCTGATTGGCTTATGGGGATTCTAACACAGCCTGCACTTTTATTTTTAATTATTTATTTATTTTACATTTGTTGACCAGGTTTGCTCGACTGAGCTGAAGAGCACTTTTTCAGAGGAGGCCCGGGGAGAAAAGTGCCATCATATTATACAATTATCATTAAACAGTAGCATTAGACAGCAGTATTACAGAATTCTTACAAGGCATTAAATAGCAAAACAATGTTAAACAGTGTCAATAATCAGCAGTACTGCACCTTTTAGTAAGTAAAGTGCTCTGTTCCCTAAATGAATGATCATGTTATCCAAATATGCCACATCATACTGGAAGTGAGAATTCAATATTTTATCCATCAACCTCTGAAAGGTGGCTGGGACTCCAGGTAGGCCAAATGGTAGAAATGTGTACTTCAATATAATGACATGACTTATACAGACTGTTTTTTTCTTTATCAGTAGGGTAATATATTTGATAAGTACATTGCCTTTCCTAGGTCTTATATTAACTCATCAGTTCTTGGCATGGAATCAAACTTTAAAATGCTATTCACTTGTTAAAATTGTTACAGAAACTGATACTTCCATCAGACTTGGGAACTAGCACTATTAGGATATTCACTGACTCATGCTTAATTTGGGCATTTTTGAGATTCTTGTTTAACTGTTTCTGTGACTTTGGTACCGTATAAGTTCTTATCCTAACCCTCACTTCAGGTGTTGTCTCTGTATCATCTTCTGTCAGTTCAGTATTTCTGAGAATCCTCCTTTGTATTCTAACAGAAACTCACTTTCTGCTTTTGTACATTTGGCAATGATTCCTCTAGCTATGCTTCAGGGAAGGATTCTCTGGTTTCTCCTGCATGAATTTCAAGTTAACCACAGAACTTTCCACTTCTTTCCATGGCATCAGTGCACTAATAGGATAGATTTGCCAATACAGTATCCATTTGAAATATCTGGACTTCCTCTATACAGAGGATGAGTGGCCAAAAAAGCAGAATTACATATACCATGCCTGATAGTGCCATTTCTAGGAATATTCCACTTTTTCCAAGACATGACAACCTTGGAATAGGCAAATATAAGTTTGAGATGTGTGGAGAATTTGCCTACCACATCAGGGGGTTTAGGGGGGTTTGCTCCCCTGTAAAATAGAAGTTTAATGACAAGAGTGACATTTGAGATCTTCTCCTGTAGTTTCGCTCTTTTTTTTTTTTTTCCGGTTGGTCGCCACTCAGCATTTTGAGTGCTGATATTGCAACAGGGAGCTTTGCTCTGCCTTTCTCTTTCCTGATTGTCTTCTATCCTTGTAGTTCATTGCATTTATTCCTTCATCTGCCCTTTTCATCGAGTCATATTTATTCCAAGGTCAATGAGTTCAATGACCATTCACTATTTGTCAGTAGCCTCCCTCGTGCTACATCCCCTTTCTTCAGAAAGGCCATACCAATCAACCCTGGAGTAAATTTGTGAATACCTATCCAGTTACCTAAGCTATGTTTAAAAAAGTTAGTGAGGCACACTACTCAACACGCAGAAGTTTATGCCAAAGTTTTGGGAGGTGCTAAGTTATAAACCTGTCTCTCTTCCATGTTTTATTTAATTAATGGTTAAAACTTAGGTCCATGTTTCTAATACTGGTGTAGATATTAGTCTTGCTGAGATACAGGGAGTGCAGGACAATCAGATCTCTAATGGAATAGTAAGTAAGACAGAGATTTCCCCTCAGACGTCTGTAAGACACAATAGATGGATAGAACTTTCAGCCTTTCTTGTTGACTCATTGACTTTAGGCCTGTGATCGTCTTGGTTAGGTACCTTTGGGGTTGTTCTAATTGTTTGATATGTTCAGTGAGATGCATCGCAGAGGAGGCCCTTAACATTTAGGTAGAAATTAGTTTTTATAGAAGTAACTAACCCTAATACCTGATCTTCTAGTTTAAGTTCTTAAGACACTTTGTATTATAAACTTTTACATAATGTGGACTGCCTGAATTTGTTCCTTTACTATAGGCATAAGTTTCATCTGTCTTGCAGACTGACATAGTGTTTTATTATACTTATAAATGGTGCATTCCTTTTTTCCTGAGTTTCATTAACAGCTTGTTTTCATTTATTTTATATATGTGATAACTAGCTAAGCCCACTAGACACAAGTGTCTCTTTTCAGGGGTGACCAGGTATCAGGTGTGTTCAGGTCTGGTCTAGTTAGTTGCTCAGAGTCATACAAACACACACACACACACACACACACACACACACACACACACACACACACACACACACACACACTTATTTATATGGGTTCCGTTCACTCTGTTGGTCAACTAAAGGAAGTGCTGAACTGCTTGGAAAATTTGCTGAGTGTACTTATAATTTACAGCTATAGATGTTGAAAAGAAGATGATCATGGACTGAAGGTACCTGGTTTTGAGATGCTAATGCCATAACTTTCAGATATGCTGAAATTTTCAGCATCAGTGGGTAGGAGTGTGTGTACGAGTGTTTCTGGAATAAATTTACAGTAAAGGCTAGGGAAGGCAATAGATTAAGTGCTATACTTGTGTATGCTGCTGCTGTAGGTGGTATGTGTCTGAATGTTGTGTATACTAGTACAGTTACAGAAAGAGTTTTTTCTAGGGTAATGTGTACAATTAGGGTAAGGGGCAGTATGACAAAGGGGGATACTGTCAGCCCAGCTATCTGGAATTTTGTAAATAATTATATGTCATTTGTGAATATCAACATGATTCATATAAGATGCTTGTGTTACAAATGTATTAGGACTCTATGTCATGTGTTTATCAACCCGGTCTGTACAGATGTGTGTTAAAAAAGGTATTTTATAAAGTACTGAGCTTAAAGATGTATTCAAGGTGTGCCCTGCTGGAAGAGAACAGAAATGTATATGCACTATTGTAGCTGTTTAAATGTATATATTTTAACAGTGGAAATTGGAACACGAGAGGTTAACTTCAGTCCAGTAAAACTTCAGAAAAATAGCTGAAATTAAATTACTTTATGGCTATGCAACAAAAGATGATATCTTTAAGTTTCAATGCACAAGGAGACACAATGTCTAAAACTCGTGAGCTTTCTGTATTGTCTTGGAAGTGTTTTATTGTTTTATGACTTCCAGCATTTCCAAAGATCTGAGGAAAAGCCCTTGTCTATGTATTTTTACAGGTAAATGCTAAGTGCTACCAGTTGCCATCAATGGTTGTTTTGGGCCTGGGGACTAGAAGTCAGATAACAAGAAATGATGTAATTCTGTAAGCTAATCTACAATATTATACTAATGCATTATCCTTAGCATCAAAATGTTAATGAAAAGCTTTGTCATTAAACTAACCTTTATGTGTTTTACCTGTTGCTTCTAATTTAGTTATAACACTGAAAAATATAATTCTGTCTGAAGTTGTAGTTTATACTAAAGCATCTATTATGCTTCATCTTGAGCAGTTGCCAGTGCTAATTATACAGGTGAAGATGGGTGACTGAATCAACTTAGTTCGAGTATAAAACTCCAAAATAAAGCTCCAAACAAATAGTCATTCGATGAAAGCGTTTAATAAAGTTACTACGCTATTTGTTTGGAGCTTTATTTTGGAGTTTTATACTCGAACTAAGTTGATTCAGTCACCCATCTTCACCTCATTTCTTTTGTTGGTTGAAGTGGTGGTTGTTTTTTATCTGCTGATTATACAGGCATCACAGACAATGCTAACTTTGGAGGCAAACATTGTAAGCAAATTATAAACAAGCACCACCTGTGTTCTGAACAGCAAAAAAGTTAAAGCAGTCAGGTACGCTGTTTATTTTCTCCAATAATTCTGCAGCAAAGCCCCATCTGCTGAGCATGGAATAAACAAGAGTGATTGTGTGAACTGAGATACAGTCATGCCAGTCATGAAATCCTTCAAAAATCCAAGGGCTTTAGAGACTATAACATTCAAGGTGGGCTTACCTGCAATGACTTGCACAGTATATGTTTGCTGCATAAACAGTTAAAATTTTAGTCTTCTTTTCCTTCATCTCTGTCTTCAAATGTGACTTTTAAATAGTGTGTCCTGTCATATTTTAATGATTTGTATCACTTTCTCAAGTAGTAAAGTGAAATACTTTTCAGAACCATTAAAATCTGTAAAAATCAAGGCTTTACTTCCAATTTGCTGTTTATCTGAAGCATGACCAGCAGCATTCTGAGAAGTGTATGGCAGAATAAAATGGCTATAGGGTATCTGCACCTTTAAAAATAAAGATCACTTCCTTGTTAAGTAAAGGAAATGTCTTTCTACAGGCATAAAAATGTTGGTAGCTATGCAAACAACTGAAAATGGAAGTTCATCGCATTGTATGCAGCAATGATTAACAAATGAAATAATGCAGAAAATAAAGTAATAAGGGTATTTATATAAACTACTGGATGACATCATTGTTTCTGTACTAACAAATAAACAAAACTTTAAGTCTTATAAACTGGAGATTTTGATTTATACCAAATAAGTGGTAAAAACTGCCAGATTAGCATCAGTAAATCACATTTTTGATACAAACACCTCATATCCATCTCATATGCTGGTAAGAAAAACATGTTTATATTTGTACTGTAGCATTTTAAGATAGAATCTGGAGTAAAAATAAGTATTACATATAGAAAAAAAACTCTAAATCTGAGTATTGTGTAACATGCATCAGTGCTGTAAAAATTCTCCTTATGTGTTTCCATTTTTTTCATTTCCTCATGCCAGCATCTGTACAATGTTCATTCTTATTGGGTCCTGCAGGCTGCATGGGTATTGGAGTAAGTTTCCTTTCATGCCACCATGAGACGCTGAAGCATTGTTTTTATTTTTCAAGTTTATGGCTGGTGGTGCTGCAGTAGCGTTGTCGCCTCACAGTAAGATGCTGTCCGGTTCGATTATCAGCTAGAGCGTCTTCTGCATGGAGACATGCGTGAATGGGCGTACCTTCGTTGAAGGTTGTGCATCAGGGCTAGCAACTCGGCACGTAAAAATCTACTGCCAATCATTAGCGGACTGGAGTTCCACTGTGGTGACCCCTAACCGGGAAAAGCCGAAAGACGCAACAACAACAACAACATGATAAATGGCCAAGAGCTGTATGCATGATTTCTTCTTAACCTTCCAATATAATAAACACTTCCCATAATTAATGATTTTTTAACCATTCGAGTAAAAAAGCAAACCTCTCCCTTAAAGTTGACCACAGACTAGAATCAAACAACGATGAGATGAAAAAATTGTAGATCAACCACCACGAACAGTAAAAACGAATTTTATTCACAGAAATGAGCGCTTTCGCGTGCTTCCAACTGCACGCTTCTTCAGATGAGTATAAAACATTGGTAAATTCACTCTCTATATATACACCATCCTAGTAATTACTTAGCAAACTAATTAATACAAATAATTCAATTAAATTACTAAAATAGGTCAATTAACCAATATAATATTGATACATTTAAAGCTATAAATGCGTAGTGCGATGTAAGCATCTTACTTTGCTACCTCTTATAATTTATTATTGAAATTATCAAATCTATTAAAACTATTAAAACTACTGAACCCTTTAGAAAACTGCCCATTTAATGGAAGACATACTAAACAGGGTAACTTATCATAGTCAACGAGTCATATATTGCAATGAAAAATGCAACAAAAAATAACATATCCAAACCATCATGAGTTTTAGCAGCACTGATGAAAAGCAAATTTATGTACAATTAATGTTGTTTTTTAAAATCATTTGAAACCATTCAAAATGTTCAAAATCATTCAATAAATAAATAAATATGTTATATTTTTTATATAGTTAAATAAATAAATATAGAAATGAGTAAATAAATACTGAATAATAAATATGTCATATATTAAATAAATAAAATTCATGAATTGCATAAATTAATATGATATAAACCAGAGGTAAATATATAACATATAAAATAGTTGTACATGTAAATCATACATAAGGATCAATTAACATCAAATATAGTATTAGTTATATGTGTCTACCATGTATCACCAGTATGTATATCATAAAAATATGTATATATATCAAAATTATATGTATGAAAAATTTTTTTTAAAATTATGTATATAAAGTTGTTTCTATATTATCATGAAAATTTATACTATGACATAAATACTTAACTAAATGAATAAATATTCAATATCAAACTTTAAAATGGTGCATATATTCCAAATAATATATTGTCCTATACTATTTCACCTAATATTGCATAATATCTCTTATTCCTTATAAAAACATAGATTGTATAAAACGATGAAAAACAAACATTATTGTTCCAACTACTTTAATTTAGAACAAAGACATTCTAAAAATCTATATATTAGCTGCATGTCATTTAATGTATATGTATTCAAAATATTCTCAGATTAATGATATTTTCGTTTCTTTAGGTGTGATCTAATACTAATATAGCTATTCAGGCCCGGATGTTTTTGTGCCCGAAATCTGAAGATCCAGTCTAATTCTAGACTTTCTAGGTCATTAAAGTTGTCACCTCTTCTCTTATTTAAAGATCTTTTTTGTAACACCCTAAAGACAAACTTGTGTTCTGGATACTCTGTAATATGTTTAGATAGTGCATTTTTAGGATCTATTTTCTTTATGGCATAAAGATGCTCCTGTATCCTATCTCTGAGCCTTCTTGTTGTCATTCCTATATAGAAGGCAGGACATGTCTCACATGTGGCTAGATATATCACATTACTATCCTCACAATTTGCTGCACATCTAAAATCAAATTCGAATAACAAATCAGGATGTAAAAAACTCTTATTTGTAGATATCCATTGGCATGAATTACATCTTCCACATGGATAAGTGCCTATATAATGCCTCTTACTAACATTGTCATTCAACTTCTCATTACATAATATTCTTTTTAAATTCTTTGTATTTTTGTAGGTGAAGGTGGGCCTTTCACCTATTATTTGTTTGATTTCATCATTAGTAGTCAGAATCGACCAATTTTTTGTGATAATATCTGTTATGTATTTATTATCACTAGTGTAGCTAATTATGCATCTAACCTGTTTTGTATCTTGTTGTCTATGTTGTCCTTCAAATTTATATTTCTAAAAAGTTTTTTGTGTATATTTAGGATCCTTAGTAAAGCTCTCTTTAATACCAGCCACCATTGCAGAGTTATATCCTCGGTCTAGGAACAGTTGTTCTAATATATTAAACTCAATCTTACGTTCATTTTCATCCTGGCAGATCCTATGTATCCTTGTATATTGTCCTTTTACTATGTTGTTAAAAGTGAACCTAGGATGCATACTATCATACTGTAATAACGTATTTTTCCAGCATTCTTTCCTATGGAGAGATGTAGTTAATTTTCCTTTACTGTCTTTTTTGATATTTAAATCAAGAAAATTAATGCTGGAGTATGAATGTTCAATGGAAAACCTTAAAAAGTCTGTTGTTTTTTCTAAATCATTAACAAAGTTATTCAATTCAGTTGGTGTTCCATCCCATATTAGAAGTATGTCATCTACAAATCTATAGTATGCAAGGACCTTGCTGTAATCTGGATGTGTAAATAGGCATGTAATTTCCCATTTATAAACAGCTAAATTAGCATAGGTGTTTGCGCAGGGGGTGCCCATGGCCACCCCCCACTGTTGGATATAAAATAAGTTGTTGAGCATCATCACATTATTAGTGAGAACTATCTCAAGTAAAGCGTTTAATAAAATCTGTTCATGATTATTCTAAAGAGAATTTCTATTTAATAGAAATCTCACTGCCTCTAAACCATAGGTGTTCGGTATTGCTGTAAATAAACTTTTAACATCTAAAGTAACCAATAAATGCTTTTCTAATATATTATGTTTTAGGTTACTAAGGTTGTTGAGGAGCTGGTATGAATCCTTTAAAATAGTGGGAATTTCAATAACTAGTGGTTTCAATTTTCTTTCAATGAATATAGAAATGTTTTCTGTAACCCATTGATGTCCGACTACTATGGGACGTAGTGGTGGTGTTAGTATGCCTTTGTGCATCTTGGGTAATCCCTTGATGTAAGGTATAGTCGGATGTTCAATCAACAAAAACATATAAAAATCATAGCTGATTTGTCTGGTTAACATCATATCATAAATGTTTTGATGTACCTCACATATCAGCTTGTCTACCATTGTTATATCTATTTCCTTATATGTATTATCATCCTGTAGCAGTAATCCCATGTGATACAAATAGTCACTGGTGTTCAGGATAACCAACCCCCCACCTTTGTCTGCCGGTCTTATCATAATCTCTGTACTATTAGCTAAAGTATTCATCGCTATCCTTTCATCATTAGTTATGTTATGAAACACAGATAAGGATCCTTTTCTATAGTTTGAATAATGTTTATAAAAATCATTTTCACATACTTTAATGAAACAATCCAAACAGGGATGTAATACAGGTGTAAATGCACCTTTTCTTTTAAAACATTCAAAACCATTTTGTATATTGTTAAAATTATTCATATTTTGCAAAGTTTGTTTAAAAAACATTTTCAGAGCAATGTTGCGTGTAAAAACTCGTAATTCAGTTAGTATATCAGATATATTACCAATTTGTGCAGGTATGAAGCTTAGTCCCTTGTCAAGCAATTTATAGGTCAGATAGGTTAAAAACCAAACTGTTTAATCTCTTTGTCGACCTCTCTTGTTCAGCGGTTCTCCTGATGGTCTCCTTTTTCCTCTTCCATGACTTGTTGATCTTCCCCTTGAATCCCTTCTCGGGCGTACAGGAAGCGGTAAAAAAGACTCTATGTTAGTTTGCTGCAACTTCGGTTTGGCTCCTAAACCAAAATGAGAAGCCAAAGCCATTTGATTAGGTGGTGGTGTACTGTTATCTTCGCTGTGAATTTGTCTGCGGCCGCCAGTTAATACTTCCGTATTTACGTCACTAGATGTAGCTGTTGCTGTTAAAGGGGCGATGTCTGGTGTTTCATTAATAATCTCTCTTTCAGTTCTTGTATTCGCCATTTCGGCTCTTTGTGCCCCATCTCTTTGATTAAATCTTGGCCATACAAAGACCTGGCCATTTGCAAAATCTTTTTGATCCCTTTGTAATTTACGTAGTTTTATTAGCTGCAGTCTATCCCCATATGCACTAACTTGACCAATTAGATTGTCAATTTTGTTGGAAAACATTTCTCCTTTAAATCTCTTAATTAGATCTTTGTAAAGTAGGTCTGTTTTTACAGTCAGTAAATTTTCTATGGGGAGAAAATAATCAATAAGCAGTTTGATGTAACTGAAACTAAGATCTATGTTCATTTTCTGCCAACTCTTGAGCAATTCAGGGTGGCTGTTGCCGTATGACGGCATGCAGAGGACCCTCATTCCTCTGGGGACCACTTTAAAATGAAGGCATGCCTCCAAGTGTCGGCGCTGCCAAATCAGTCTAAATTGCCTATACAGATTATTTTCAAGTTCTCTGTATAATGGATTAAAGTCACTTAATAAGTTAGCAGTACCTGGTTCCATTGTATTAGCTTGTGCCAATAGTTCCGTACTAAGCAAAGGGTTTACTTTTCTGCACACCACTTCCCGCTTTATGGATTTTTTAGTCTGTAGCATATCACCAATGAAGAGGATTATGACTGTGTGTCCATTCATAACCAGGCTTAATTCAAGAATCAGTTGGATTCAAGAAATTCACATTGTGAGCAAGGCTTGAGGGGTGCAGTATGTGACATCCATTCCAAGAACACATGACATGGTCACGATCACTGATAAGACTATAACTCTTTATAATACTTTGGGGATAGCTGTCACAATGGGGTGTATGCCACTGATCTAACACAACTGGTCTTAACTCACTTCATCTAATTCAATATAACTAAAAAAACAATAAAAAACATAAAAAATGCTTTTTGACAGGGAAGTCAAGCCCTCCTGCACCCCCATGTCAGAGCATCCACCCCCCCCGATACCCCCCTAACTTATACATAACAAGTACGTGGATGTACTATAGTTGAAGATAGAGAAAAACACTGGAAGTGCACAACCCAGCACACTGTGATAAAACAAATTGCAATATTACTTATAAATCTTTAGGAAAATTCATACCAGTGATCAAAAAGTTACAAACTTTATCACCAGAGTTATAACTGGTAAATTCTGCTGAAGAATAACATTGCATAAGATGTGATTAGAATGCTTTTTTCAACCACTTGTGATTAGACAAAATGATAGTTAGACCACATGTATGACACCCATCTCAATGAACTACTACTTAAAGGAAATGAAAGCATTGTTAATATATAATCTGATGTTGTCAATTTTCATTCATTCCTCAACTAATGAGTTCAGATCCGATCCTCTGATCTAACTCAGCCATTATACTAGCTCATGGCCTCCAACAAACTCTCAAGCTCCTTCCCAACCTATAATGCACTACCCTAACATTTCTCAGATCTTGTTTGCTGCTTTTGCATCTAGATCTGGTCACCTTCAGCTCTCGAGAGTTCAATGGGAGATGTCTTTTTTGATATTTCTTATTTAAAAAATCCTTATTTACAACTATTTCCTTAATCTTTAGTAGCAAGGGTAGCAAGAATGTCTTCTAATTTAGAGGTAATGGAGAAGGAGATGGAATTTGTTACCTCTATCTTTGCAAATAGGGGTTACCCTAGATGGTTATTAGAAGACGTATCTAACTATGTCAGAAACAAATGGGGTAAAAAAAAAACCCTATTTTAGGTGTGGAATTTAGTAACAAGAATGTGAACAAAGTTACAAATGAAACAAATTCCCTTAATAGAGTATGTGTTTTGATGTATTCACCATATAGTAATGAAATTAAGAATATTATTATTAAACATTGGAATTCATTAATAGTGGAAGATGAGGTAAAAGATATAGTGGGCCCAAAACCAAGTTTTGTATATAAGATGGGTATGAATATAAGAAAATATTTACAGCATGGTTCAGGAGATAAAATGAACATTAATAAAAATGGGGCAACTAAGAAATGTGGGTCATGTAAACAATGTTATGTGATTAATGAAAGTGATGGATGTAAATTGGATGACATCAATAAGACATACATTAAGTTTAAAAGGGAAAATTGTAACACAAAAAATATCATATATTTGGCAAAATGTGTATTATGTTCCGTGTTTTATATAGGGAAAACGGAGAGGCAGCTTCGTAGGTGGATTTACGATCACCTATATAAAATAAAAACTAAGGATACAAAAAATGCACTTTACAGACATATAAAAAAATATAATGAGGGACATAGTTTTAGATTTGGAATTATAGATCAGGTGTATAATTCCACCAGGGGAGGAAATTTAAAGGCTGTATTAAGTAAGAGGGAGACTGTCTGGCAAATAAGAACAGATGCAACGAGGGAACCAGGTTTAAATGAGTATATATCTATAAAAACTTTTCTTGAATTACAGTAAGGGTAGGTGTAATAAATGTTTCCTTGTTGTGTAATAATTATATACGATATGAAATAACTGTATGAAGTTTTATTTTTTTACATCCCTTACCATTATATGGTAATATTCATTTTCCAGATATAAGATATACTAATAAGTTTATGCATACAATCATAGATAACATAGTACCATTAGTATAAATATGTGACTCACGTTGTATCTTATAGGTACTGACAGGGTAGTACATATATGTGAAGTCACATTAGATGTTATAGTAAAGTTTTTTATTGTAGGAATAATATGAAGTTTATGTAATAATGTATTATAAGTATTTATGTATATATATACAAGTTGCAAATAGATGAAATAGATTAAGTATGTTAGGTTTATATATACCTTACATTTTTATATTTTTATTGTTTATTCATTTAATTGTTAAATGTGAAATATTAGCACTTACACTTTAAATTTGTGAAGCATATTTAGTGCCAAAAAGTTTTTAAATGAGCGTATTGATACAAAGTTATTTGTTCTGATGAAGTCTGCATATTTAGCAGATGAAAGCGCTTAACGTGGATATATCAAAGTTTTTGGAAGTGTTTTATTAAAGATTTTATTCAGTCTGAGCCGGTGTCTTATCACTGCCTTATTGAACATAGCTGACGGTTGTTACCGTCTGTTTTATCCTCATTTTTAAGTCATTACTTTTTCATACACTTTTGACTGTAATCTTTCCTATCATTGTTGGTAGGCTTAATTTTTCTTCCCTACTCCCTTTACACTTCATGTATGCCTCTTCCTTTACCATTGTTGGCATTTTTTTCCTTTCTACAAGTTTATTGTAGTTCTTCAGTACCATTGTCGGTATTCAGTTTTCCTCATTTTTTAGTTTAAAAAAAAGCTTAGTTTAGTACTTCTGCTATTATGATAAATTTTTCTTTCAAAATGTCTGAAAAAGGTCCTACAGGATTTAAAAAAATGTGATAAGTGTGGGCACAAGTTGCCTTATTCTGATGCCCACAGTCTTTGTGTATAGTGCTTGGGCCCGGATCATTTACAGCAGGATTGCAATATCTGTCATCGGTTCAACCCCAGAGCACTAGCTGACAGGAAGAATAAATTGATTTTAAAATGCTTGCTTTCAACTTCCTTTTCCAAAGCCATTACTGAGGTACAATCCCCCAAACACAAATCTAGAGACCCTACAAAAAGATCTAAGTCTTCTGAGTCTCTAGACTCTTCTTCTTCAGAACCTAGAAAGAAGAAAGAAAAACTGGAGCCAAAATTACTTACAGTCTGACCCCCATCAGATCCAATCCAGTCTGTTCTGGATCCTACACTCTCAGATCCGAAACCTTTACCAAGGACAATGTACACTCCTAGAATGGATCCAGTGCCATCCAGAGTACCCTCTCCCTTTTTAGAGAAGCACTCCAAATTGCCATCCATAGTATCTTCTCTTTCTACCAGGAGTCTCACGGAAGCAGGTGTGGAGAGGATGATGAGGAAATTCTTCATGGAGAAAATTCACATGGGAGTTCATACAGGTTCCTACCCCTTCAGGTCAGGAAGTCTGATCATCGACTACCCCACCCATTGCAGATCCTTCTCTAATCCAACCTATTGTTTTAGAGTCTTCAGATCTGAGCATTCCAGGTCCATCTGGTTTGGATTTGAAGAAAGCATCTTCAGACCCGAATACTGCTCTGAGTGCACTGGCTCTGACATCTTCAGGGCAGGCTGACTATTGGAGCTGAAGCATCCCTGTCAGATCTTGGAGGCTGGAGTCAACTGTGAGGTTTTTAGAGCCATCTCTTCCTCTTAGAGGCTTGGTACTAGACAGCTGAACTCTCACTTCTGCCTCAGGTGGATTGTTCTCAGAGTGGAAGGAGGTGACGAGCCAGAAACTTGATTTCTCAGCTCCGTTGCCTTTCTTCTCAGCTCCGTTGTCTTCCTTCTCCCTGGGGCAATCTGTCTTTGAGATTGTGAAGAAAGTGTTCTCTGTTCCAGCAGGTCAGATGGATCCCTCCACCTCTGATCCCCCCCTCTACTTCTCAGACGATTTTGCACCGTGATCCTCAACATTCTACCCCACAGGGACAGCAGGCTTAAAGCTTCCAGACTATCTAATAGGTTATCCTAATCTCTTCTGATACTTCACTGGATAACCCCACTGAGGAAGTTCCTAGGAAGAGAAAGTGCAAAAGGAGGCACTTGGACTCTCCTCAAGAGTCAGTCACTGAGGATACTGATTTTGATGAAGAAGAGGGGTCTCTAAAATCACCACCTGATGAAGTCTCATTTGGAGACATTCTTGAGATCCTTAAGCAGAAGGGTGGCAGGTCTTCCCAAAACCCTTCTCTGGAGGAATCAGGATTTCTGGAAGCCCTTGGTTCTGGTCTGTCTACCTCCTGGGTTACTTCATCCACTGATGAGCTCATTGATTTGATTTCTAGGTGGGCATGGAAGGAACCTGATACAATTGAGTCACTTCCCAAGAGACCAGACTGGATTCTAGCTCCACCAGTAGGCAGAGAATTTTGGGGTAAAGGGGTGCCAGTAGGTGCCATGGTCATCTTGGCAGCAACAAAAAAACCTCATGGAACAGAGTTCTACTGTCCATCCTCCTAACAGAGAGTGTAGAGCAATAGATTTGGAAAACGTGTTTATACTTCAGTGACTTTTGCACTCAGATCGCTGAACTATTTGGCACATGTTAAGAGGCTTCAAAGAGATTTGATTAAAGAGATACTGAAATCTCTTTCTGGAACCATAACTGCTGAGGCTCAGTATTCAGTAGTCTCGCAGTTGGCTACCCTACTAGCTATATCTAATTCATGCATGAAGCTTATCTCACACACTGCAGAAGGTGCCTGAAGGGCCATGGGTTTGGGTATTTCCATCAGGAGACATGCCTGGATGTGCCTGTGTGATTGCATTGAACCCTTCAAGTCCTTGTTCGTCAATGCTCCCTTTGATAGCACTTCTTTATTTGGCCCCACAATGAAGGGCACACTCTCCAGGTGTGAGAAAAGACCCTCTTTTCAGCGGGCATGCATTTTTCAACCCCTCAAAGGACCTTTTTCAGGAATCAACAGGGGGGTAGAAAAATGTGGTTCAGAACGTCCCAAGGTCCTTTCTAGGACACATGTGGAGGTAATTCCCCCAGAGGCAGAGGGGGGAGTGATAATGGAAGACAATGTCCCCATGGCAGAGGAGGCCCTCAAAACTGGAGGTCTAGAGATTCCTTTTCTGACAGACCTATTCAGCGCTCCTGAATGGAGGCCCAAATGCCTACCTCTGGAGGCAGTTGGGGGTCACTTATCTCTGCACCAGAGAGCCTGGCTAGATATAACAAAAGACAGTTAGGTGCAGATAATTATTTCCAGAGGTTATATAATTCCATTTTCCCTACCTCTTCCATTGTCAAAAAAATTTCCCACTGTTCCACCCAATCAGAGGAAAGCAGCAGCACTAGAAATCAAAAAGCTGCTAGAAAAAAGATTCATCCAAGAGGTCCCACCAGACCAAATAGAATCCGGAACTTACACAAGACCAGTTTTGGATCTCAGTGTATTGAACAAGTCAGTTCAACACACAAAGTTCTGAATGGTCACAGTTCAGTCCATTAAAGATGAACAGACAATCCAGAAGGTACTTAACTTCCGGATGGGTGCCAGTCACTATCAGTTCAGAGCACTGCCCTTTGGTCTCACCACGGCCACCAGGGTGTTCACCAAGTGCATGGCAATGGCAGCAGCTCACCTGAGACTGCAAGGATTCCGTATGTTTCCACATTTAGACGAATGGCTCATTACCACCCCGATCAGGCATCGACTGATAGAAGCAAGAGATCAGGTGCTACAAACCTGTTCACATCTCGGAATAATCATAAATCACAACAAGTTTCATTTACAACCACTGCAAACATTAGAATTCATGGGAGCAGTGTTCAACACAGTATCTATGGTAGCTTCTCTTCCACTATCAAGAGTGCAAATGATAAGGATGCAGGTCACGAAAATAATTTGCAGTACTAGAATTTCAGTCCGAATGATTCTGCAAGCCCTTGGATCAGTGTTAGCAGCAATAATTTTAGAACCTTGAGCAAGATTCCACATAAGAATTCCACAATGGATGCTAGCAACACAATATTCAATGCTTTCTCAACCCATATCAGCGAAGATAAGAATAACTCAGGTATGCAAATGATGCCTTTGCGGGTGGATGCAGTCACCAGAGGTGTTGCAAGGTCGTCCTTTCATCCTCCCTCAGCCCAAGGCCATAGTGACAACAGACACTTCCCAGATTGGGTGGGGATGGGGGGGGTATTTCCTGGCCAAAACAATCCAAGGCACTTGGTCCTCCTAAGAGGTTAACTCGCATATCAATGTTCTGGAGATTAGAGTGATACTTTTGACTTTGCAGGCATTCCAAGCCTCTCACCTTTTCAGGACAGTAGCAGTCCAGACAGACAATATGTCAGTAGTTTGGTACATCAGTAAACAAGGGGGAACCAGATGTTATCCCCTGTGTTAAGAAGCCCTCAGAGTGTGGCAATGAGTGATATCTTCCAACTGCTTTCTAATAGCAATGCATATTCTGGGGAAGTCCAACGTTATAGCAGACAAATTGAGCAGGTCCATCTTAGTACCTCATAAGTGGTCTCTCAAGAACAAAGTGATGGAAATGATTTTCACTAAGTGGGGCTAGCTTTGCTATGATCTTTTTGCATCTCCCCTGATCTTTTTGCATCTCCCCTAAATAACAAGTACAGCAGCTTCTTTTCCCTAATCCACCACTGGGGGAATCAATGAGGGATGCTCTACTCCATGATTGTCTCCCTGGTCTTCGGTATGCTTACACTCTGACTCCCCTAATTTCCAATTCCTTTAGAAAGCAGCCTGGTTGAGGACCAAAGTCATCCTCATTGTACCATATTGGCCTCAACAGATGTGTTTTCCCTTCCTTTGGCCTCATCTACTATATCCACCTTGGACTCTGGATCCAATTCCAGACCTTCTGTCTCACCCAACAGGCATGGTTCACCTGGATATCTCAGATCTCAAACTAACAGCATGGTTTCTCCAGTTTCCTTAATAACCAAACAACCAATGGTCTCTTCACCTGTCCATTCCATACTTTTATCTTCCTGTAAACCTTCTACTAGGAAACTCTACAGAAGTAAATAGAAAAGATTTGTTTTTTGGGCAGAGCAAAATCAGATAGACCCCTTCTCAGCTCCAGTTCAATCTGTTTTAGAATTTTTAGCAAGTTTATTTAATGAAGGTGCTAGTTCATCAACTATTAAAGTCCAGCTCACTACAATCTCTAATTTTCATGTGGGATTTCAAAATTCTTCACTGGCTTCCTCTAAACTCTGCAAGGCTTTTTTGAGAGGTGCTCCTCTACTAAGACCCCCCCTTATAATGACTCCATGCCACCATGGGATTTAAATTTGGTACTGCAAGCCTTAATTCATTCTTCTTTGGAAACTGCAGCTAAACGTGATCTTTAATTTTTGACCTGGAAAACTATCTTTTTAGTTGCAATTACATCTACTAGAAGAATTTCAGAAATTCAAGAATTATCTTCTAAGCCTCCATATTTCGTTTTTCATAAGGATAGGATTACATTACATACCAATGCTTCCTTCCTTACTAAGGTGGTATCAGAATCCAACATCAACCAATGCATTAATTTGCAGTATTTTTTTCCAAAATTTACAAATAAAGGGGAATATATGCTGCATTTACAGGATGTTCATAGCCAATTACATTTCTATCTACACAGAACAAAAGAGATTAGAAAGACAGATCAACTGTTTGTTTCCTTTTCATATAATAAATTGGGTGAATCAGTTGCAAATGTACCTTTGGCTAGATGATTGACAGATTGCATTTCATTTATCTATAACAAATTGTATCTCCTCTTCCCAAAGCCATTAAAGGTTCATTCAACCAAATATATTGCAACTTCTGCTGTATTCCAGTCTAGAGCTTCTATGGACTATATATGTGCAGTGGCAAATTGGTCAAATCCTCATACTTTTATCACTCATTACAAATTAGATATGGTCTCGAGGGGAATAGCAGCCTTTGGCTCAATTGTACTCAGGAATACCCTTCCTTAGAGTCCACCTAGGAATTTAGGCAGCTGGGGATTCTGTCCCATTAGCTGAGGATTTAATGAAAATTGACAACATCAGATAAAAAAGTTGTGTACTCACCATAACGTTCCATCTGTGTTGTCCATTTCCATTCTTCCTCAGCTCCCCACCCACCAACCCCCACCTTTTTTAATAATTAACTTCTCGAGGAATGAGACACTTCAAGGATACCAATGTTCTTTGTGTTAAGCTCCAGTTATGGCATATCATTATAATCTACCTGTCAAGCAGCAAAGAAGATCTGAGAGATGTTAGGG
>NC_056728.1:873012951-873040451 GCF_019279795.1 Protopterus annectens | reverse complement strand
TCCAAGTGCACCGAGTGTGGCCATAAGCTCTCTCCAGCGGATGGCCACACTCGGTGTGTGCGATGCCTTGGGGTTGAACACCTTTCCTCTGGGTGTTCCATCTGCGTGGCGTTCAACCCCAGGGCACTGAAGGACCGGAGGTCAAAATTGATCCTAGCGGGACTTTAGCCCCCGGATTCGGCTTCGGCCTCCGGTGCTTCTGTGGCCTCCTCCCCGGCTTCGGCGGCGACCACTCCTGCCTCTCTCCCTCTGGTCGGGACTCAAACTCCCGCTGCAGCTCCGAAGGAGAGGGAGGCCAGGAAAGAAAAAAGGAGGGAGAAGCACCACAAGCGGTGGGCCGAGGCCTCCATGTCGGCCCCCCCCGGCTAAGCGGTCTTCTCCCTCCAGGCCTTCCCGGTCTCCTCCTTCTTGCATCCGGTCTCCGTGCTTCTCACCGGGCCCCATGGAGGAGGAGACCCGATCTCCATCGAGGTCATCAAGGCGGCATTCCCGGCCAGCCTCGGTGGCCTCGTCAAGATCGACTCGCAGCCTTTCCGACACAGATTTGGACCGGATGATGCGAAGGTTTCTCCAGGCCCAACTGCAGATGGGAGTGCTCCGGGGGGGGGGCTTGACACCTTTTTTTGCCCTGATAGCTCCTTCTCCAACCCACTTCCTGGGTTCGGAGCCGAGCAGCCTTGGAGCTGGAGGTGGGTCGGCGCCGACAGTATCGGGTACTTCGGCGCCGACTCTTCCCTCGAGCCTGTCGGGTCTGTTTTTGTCGGATCCGGGCTCTCGGAGCCGTGGGCTGAGCGTCGGATCCGAGGGAATCAGTGTGTCTTCGGCTCTGTCTAGGTCAGAGCACACTGGTCCGTCGGATCCGATGGCTTCGGCGCCAACCCCGATCCATCCATCAGATCCGAGCGATGGTCTGCTCTCAGATCCCAGAGAGAGCGGCTCTCCTTTGGCTTTCGATGTGGTGGAGAGGGCTCTGTCGAGTGCTTCCAGGCCCCCGGACCTTGCTACGGCTCCACCCCGCACTCCCTCTCTGTTGGGTCCGGCTTCCATCACCCGGCCCCAGGGACAGCCTGCTTTGATGTCCCAGGTCATTCCATTGGAACAGGACGTGGCTGGTGAGACGTCCTCGGACAGCCCCCCCGAGGACGTCCCTCACAAGCGAAAGTGCAAGAGGAGGCATGTGGACTCCCTCGAGTCCTTGACTGATGACACGGATTTGGATGACGGGGAAGGCTCCCCTAGGTCACCACCCGAGGATGTCTCCTTCAGAGACATCATGGAAATGCTCAGGATAAGAGGGGGGTGGTCTGCCCCCAAGGCTTCCTCGGACGAATCCGTGTTCCTGGAGGCATTCGAAGCAGGCCCATCTACCTCTTGGGTGTCCCCTCCGCCCAACCCCTTAGTGGACCTTATTACCACTAGGGCGTGGAAGGAGCCGGACACTGTGGAGCCAGTCCCCAAATGCCCAGACAAGATCCTTAGTCCGCCCTCCGAGAGGTCCCATTGGAGCAAGGGTCCCCCTGTAGATGCCATGTTGGTGGCGGCGGCCACTAAGAGGGAATTAGCTCAGGAGAGTCCCTCGGTCCATCCACCGAGCATGGAGTCCCATTTGATGGACCATTTAGGGAAGCGGGCCTTTAGTTCAGCGACCTTCTCGGTGAGGTCTCTGAACTACATGGCACACGTTATTCAACTGCAGCGAGACCTTATTAAAGTGTACGCTGCGTCACCCCCGGAGTCCATGTCGGTGGAGGACAAACAGTTGTACTCCACTCGGATGGCCACTCTCAGATCCACATCTAACACCTCTATGCGACTGTTGTCCCACGCCACAGAGGGAGCCGCTAGAGCCAGCGGAGCAGGCCTCGTCATGTGATGTCAGTCCTGGCTCCGGCATTGCGATTTCGCAGAACCCTTCAAGGCATCCTTTGCGAATGCCCCTTTCGATGGTTCTGCCCTGTTTGGCAAGACCGTTCGCGAGACTTTGGTCCAGAGCGAAAAGAACGGGAAGACGTTGTCTGCCATCGGAGTCCGCTTCTCTGCTCCCCAGAGGTCCTTCTCCAAGAACCAAAAGGGACAGAAGAAGATGTGGTTCCTGAAGTCGCAACAATCCCAGTCCGATCCAGATCCCCAGTCCTTCCGTGGCAGACGAGGACAGGGTGGACGCCGCCCTAAAGGCAGAGGGGGCCCGAGGAATGGTGGGTCCAGAGAAACTTTCTCTGCCCGGCCCACCCAGTGACCTTGAGGGGTTGCCCAATTGCTCCTCTCTGGAGGCAGTCGGGGGACATTTTTCGAGGCACCTGGCAGCTTGGGAGTCCATCACAACAGACCGCTGGGTGCTTCGCATCATATCCAGAGGATAACAAATTCCATTTTCTCACATCCCTCACCAACTAAAATGCCTCCCTGACATCCCACCCAATCAGAGGGAGGCTGCAGCTGCGGAAATTCAACAGCTCTTAGGAAAAAGAGCCATCCAACACGTCCCCCCAGACCAGTTCAGATGTGGTTACTACTCCAGGTTCTTTTTGGTGCCAAAAGAGACGGGGGACCTAAGGCCAATCCTCGATCTCTCCCTCCTGAACCTGTCAGTAACCAAAGAGAAGTTCCGGATGGTCACTCTTCAATCCATTCTCCCCCTGTTGCGGGAGAGCAACTGGATGTGCTCGATAGACCTCAAGGATGCGTATTACCACATTTTGATGGACAAACGATCCAGGAGGTTTCTCTGCTTCCGGCTAGGAGCCAGTCATTATCAGTTCAGGGTCCTTCCCTTCGGTCTCACCTCAGCCCCCAGGGTGTTCACCAAGGTATTAGCAGTGATAGTGGCCCACCTGAGGCTCCAGGGAATGCAGGTGTTTCCATACCTAGACGACTGGCTCCTGACTGCCCCAACAAGGCATCTACTCTGCTCAGCCAGGAATTACTTTCTCCACCTTGCTCCCCGGCTAGGGATCACCGTCAACACGGACAAATCCTTTCTCAACCCGACTCAGGTGATAGACTTTATTGGGGCCAGATTAGACACCAGCAACTTACTAGCCTTTTTAACCACCGAGTGACTTCACACCCTGAGGCTACATGTGCGGGCCATTTTACTATCATCGGCTCCCCCGGCGGGATTGGTCCTGAGGGCGCTGGGCTCCATGGCGGCCGCAATTACCCTGCTCCCCTGAACATGAGGGTTTTGCAGTGGACTCTCCAAGTCCAATGGTCCTTCCGTCGATACCCTCTCAGTCTCCCCATTCCCCTCAGCAAGGCTTGCAAAAGGGCTCTCGCATGGTGGTTGCAATCACCGGACCTCCAAGCGGGACGCCCTTTCTCCATGGCCCCTCCACTCGCCACGGTGACCACGGACACCTCTTGCCTCAGGTGGGGGGGGGCATTATGCGGGCAGGACGGTCCAAGGCACATGGAATGATACAGAGACCTCATTGCATATAAATGTTCTAGAGATGAGGGCAGTGCTGTTGTCGTTGCAAGCACTTCAGAGCCTTCTTCCTACAGGAACAGTTGCAGTTCAGTCAGACAACATGTCTGTGGTCTGGTACATCAACAAACAGGGGGGAACCAGGTCCTACCCACTCTGTCGAGAAGCTATGAGAGTGTGGGAATGGGCGATCTCCACCAACTGCTTTCTTATTGCAATGCACATTCCGGGACGGTCCAACATCCTGGCAGACAAACTCAGTCGCACCATACTGTCTCCTTACGAGTGGTCTCTCAATCCCCAGGTAGCGAAGCAGATATTTGCCATATGGGGACATCCCTGTTGTGATCTTTTCGCCTCTCCTTCAAACACAAAATGCAACAGCTACTTCACTCTAATTCCCCCTGCCGGGGAATCCCCGAGAGATGCTCTGGTGCATGCTTGGCCTCCCGGTCTACTCTATGCTTACCCCCCCCTCTACCTCTGATGCTGAAGCTTCTACAGAAAGCCAGTCAATTGGGGAGCAAAATTATCCTCATTGCCCCATTCTGACCTTGTCAAGCTTGGTTCCCTTACCTCTGGTCTCATCTGGTGAATCCACCTTGGATTCTAGATCCCCTCCCGGATCTGATTTCCCACCCCCTAGGCCTCCCAGTCCCGAACCTGGACAATCTCAAGCTTACGGCTTGGTTGCTCCAGTTCCACTCATAGCTAGGACTCCCGGTATCTCCTCCCCAGTTAAAGCTATCCTAGTAGCAGCACACAAGCCTTCTACTAGGAAAGTCTATAGTAGTAAATGGAGACGTTTCGCTATTTGGGCAGAGCGTCAGAACCTGGACCCCTTCACTGCTCCATTGCCCATCGTTTTGGATTTCCTTTCAGAGCTTTTTGATCAGGGTGCTAGCTTTTCCACAGACAAAGTTCAACTACCAGATATCTGTCATTACCACGTGGGACATGAACTGGGTCCATTGATCACCACGAAGCTATGTAAGACCTTTCTGAAGGGCACCTTCCTACTCAGACCTCCAATAAAGGAAGTAGTGCCTCCCTGGGATTTGACTTTAGTACTTCAGGCCTTGACAGCTCCCCCCTTTGAACCTGCAGCTTCAGCTGATCTCAAACATTTGTCATGGAAAACAGCCTTTCTCGTCGCTATTACTTCAGCTAGGAGGGTCTCTGAACTTCAAGCCCTATGTGTAAAACCTCCTTACTTGACCTTCCACAAGGATAGGGTTTACCTCAGGACCAATCCCTCATTCCTTTCTAAGATTGCTTCCGAGGCAAATATTAACCAATCCATTAATCTGCCAGTTTTCTTTCCTGAATACCAGAACAAAGGAGAATACAAACTACATTCTTTAGATGTGCATAGACAGCTATGTTTTTACATTCATAGAATGGCTGGTCATAGGCAATCCAACCAGTTGTTCGTCTCCTTTGCCAAATTTAACTTAGGTAAGTCTGTGTCGAGGGTCACCTTGTCGAGGTGGATTTTGCAATGCATCCTTTTGGCTTATGAAAGTTCTGGTAGGCCCGCACCTCAGGGAGTCCATGCCCACTCTACTCGGTCCATGTCTACTTCTGCTGCCTTTCGGTCTAGAGTACCCCTGGATGATATTTGTTCAGCAGCCACTTGGGCTTCACCTCATACCTTCATCAACCATTATAAATTGGATATTATCTCTAGAGGGAGAGCATCCTTTGGCTCTGCAGTGCTCCGAAACATCCTTCCATGAAGGTCGCCCAAGGTCCAGGTAGCTGGGGACTGTGTCCCAAAGGTTGCTGACAAATGAAGTTAACTACTTCAGATTAAGAAGTACTCACCATAACGTTCCATCTGAGTAGATAAACTTCATTTGTCTGCAACCATCCCACCCTCCTTCCCCCTGACCTTTGGATGTTATTTGGCCAGAGGTTTTACTCTGCCCTTTAAGGAAGGTAGTTAGTTTCCATTCTCAGCCTTATTGGTTATGGGCAAACTTGATCTGAGGTCAGTCAGGGTTGGCAGGGGATTATGGGTGAAGGAGAGGAGCTAGGAGCTCGGATCTAAGCTATGAAAGATTGCCGGCTCAGATCCAAGGTCGGATCCGATTCCCAAAGGTTGTAGACAAATGAAGTTTACCTACTCAGATGGACCATTACGGTGAGTACATAACTTCTTATTATGTACTGTATCTACTGTTTGGCAAAGTTAAATATTTGGTGGCTAATGCAGCTCAAGTGGCTATACGTCAGTGGTATTATCAGTAGTAAATTTTTACATGTTTGGTGTTTTAAGCACATTGATGGACACAGGTATAAAAGGGAATGGCATTGCAACAGTTATATAGCTGTAACCGTGATGGCATGATCGGGCTGCAGCATTCTGAAACAGAGTTGGCAAATGTTGGCTATGTATCACTACCATATGTACAAGTTATGTTGCTGCTGCGATGGTACAGGGGAAACGTACGAAGCGGTGCTGCTTATTGCTGTTTGAAATTGTCAATTCGATGCATTCTACATTCCTGTTCGACATTTCCGATGGTAGCTATTGTGTAATTCAACCTTCTGCAGCGCTCATTACAGCTTTCATTATATTGCACTTCAATCATCTGATAGTAAACCATATATACACACACAGACACACACACATACACACACACACACACACACACACACACACACACACACACACACACACACACACATACAGATATTAAAAACATCAAGAAAAACTCAGCCAAACTAGAGAACTGATGTTGTCAATCTTCATCTGTTCTTGACTCCTGGGTTACATTCAGATCCTCGGACCTAGTTCGGCTGTTATGTAGCTTGTGCCAGCCAAAAACCTCTTGAGCTAAGAGTCTACCCACAATGCCCCTCTCTACATTAGCTCAGATCTCATTGGATGCTCTATGTCAGAAAGGCTTGCCAGCCGACTCTTCTCTCACAGCTAAATAAATCTATCTGTTTTAGTTAGTATCCCTTTAGCCTTTATCTAACCACCTTTTCTTGTGCGAGTGATGTAGCCCCTATACCTGTTGGTATTTCTCCTTTACCATTGTTGGTAGTTTCCCCTCTCTCTTTTTTTAACTACCGTTTGGTAATTCTTCCTACCATCTTTGGTAGAATTTATTCTTCCATGAGTATGTGAGTGTGTTGTACCTTTTTGACTGGATTTTTGTCTTTCTTTCTTTCTTCTATTATGACAGAAAAGTCTAAGTCTACCACTGGATTTAAGCAGTGCCAAGATTCTGGCAGAAAAATGTCTAACTCTGACAGATGTGATACTTATGTTTATTGTTTGGGTGCTCCTCATTTGGATTTAGAGTGCTCTGTCTGCCAGGGCTTCAGTACTAGGACCCTGGTAGAGCATCGTAATAAACTGATACTTAAAGGGCTTCTTAAAGCCCCCTTTGAAGAAGCTTTGTCCAAGGCTTATCGGTCTCCTAACCACTCTGGTTCAAAAGCTCATCTAAAAAACATAAGTACCTGTCTGTTGGTTCCTCTTCAAAACCAAAACGAAAGGTTCTGAAACTCACAGAACATACTGATTCCTTGGCACCAACCACTACTTCAGTGCTATCAACACCAGCTACAGGACCCGCACCAGTAACGACACCGGCATCGGCACCAGCATCCCTCATTTCCACGTTGGTGCCGACATCTCCTTCTGTTCCACAGGTTATACCTTCTACTTTGGTGCTGCAGACTGAAACTTTCTACACACTCAGGACAATTTATTTTATTTTACATTTGTTGACCGGGCTAGTCTAACTGGATATATGTCCATTTTCAGTAGAGGCCTGGGGAGATAAGCTCCGAGGAAACAAACAAATTCACATGTACAAAAATGAATGTATACAATGAACATTGCAGGTGCAGTACAGAGGATAATCAAAGAGGTCATTCGTTCATAACATAGTGCAAAATATACAGATACAATTAGTACAATACAAAATGTAGTTGCAATACATCATAAAGAAAAATATGGCAGCTGAAATATACAATATATTAGAGGGGACCCAAAGCAATATTCCCCATCAGAGGCAATCTCTGTCTAACATACAGAGCCATGTCCAACCCAGAACTGTTGAACATGCTCCATCTTAGCAAAACCAAATCCACTCGAGCTACACGCTCTAGGGATGTAAACCTCAGCACAACAATGAATAGAACATGCTGGAGGAATAGATTCCCCTTCACAAAGACTTCCCTTGCTATGGAACAAGGTCCCAATCTACATAAGACAGAGCCCCTCACTATCACTCTTCAAGTAGAACCTTGACGAGTGGATGAGTAACAGAAAGTTCACACCAGGGATCATACCAACAGCTCTACTAGATAGGGGCCAAGGTTACTAGCTGCTAAATCAAGGGCCTAGGGAACTAACCAAAGGGGCAGTGAATACCGCACATTGTGACTGGGCTAATATATGCCTTCGGGCAGATAGCCCAGTACCTACCAATGAACCTATGAACCTATCTATTGACCCCTTTCTGGGTCAACTTCCTAGCCCATTTATAGAAAGGCCAGAATCTCCCTCTGGACTGTCCATTTGCTCCACCAGGAGTCTTTCTGAAGTTGACATAGTGAGGTTGGTGGATCAGCTTCTGACAGCTAGGGGTCTTCCTCCATCTTCTCAGCCCCCTCTCCCACCTGGAGCAGGGGAGTATTTCCCCAGCACTCCAAAATACATTCCTCCTCTGACCTCCCCACAGGCATTAGAGTGCTCAACTCCAACCATACAGGTTCCTATGGCTCCAGTACTGACAACATCCTTGTGTTCAGTTCCGGGCATGGCTCTGACTTCCTCAGTGCCTTCAGAACTAATGTGTCCCTGGAATCATGCCTTCGCTGTCAGGTCCGGGAAGTTTGAGTTGAGTCCTGTTTTTTATATGGAGTCATTCTTACTACTTCAAACTATAACTGCTGGGGGTCTTTCCTCGGCTCTGGCTTTGGAGGTGGGTCTCTTAGGGTGGGGTGTGACCCCAGTTCCAAGTTTGTCTGTCTCGGTTCCAGACATCCATCCCTCTTTAGGGGGGCCTGCCTTTCAGGCTATGGAGAGGCCTTTGGACATCACAAATTCTCAGGTGACTGATGTGTTACTGGAGTCTCACCCCATGACCCCTGCTTACCCAGAACTTCCAGCAACCTCTGTACCAGACAGCGAGCTCCAAGGTTGCAAGAGATTCCAGCTAAGGATCACCCCTCTTCCAAGTCTTCTTCAGATATTCCCACTGAAGAGCCCCCTTGGAAGAAACTGTGTAAGAGGAAACACCTGGTCTCCACTGAAGAGTCTGTCACCAAGGACGCAGATTTTGATGATGGGGAGGATTTCCCCAGTCATCCCTGGAAGATGTCTCCTTTGGAGACATTCTAGAGATCCTTAAACAGAGGAGTAAGTGGAAGCCGAAAGACCCTACCTCTGTGGAGTCTGTGTACTTGCAAGCCTTCAGCACTCACCCATCTACTTCCTGGGTGACTCGTTCTGATGACAATCTCATTAAGTTGATCGCCCAGAAGACTTGGAAGGCTCCCTGATTTGATACAACCAATTCCCCGGAGACCAGAAAAAATATTCTGCACTCCTGAGGACCACCAATACTGGGTGAAAGGATTAGCAGCAGATGCCATGGTGGTGGCAGCTGCCACTAAAAAGTAACTATCTGAGGAAAGTTCTTCTGTCCATCCCCCTAACTGGGAGTCAAAGGCTATGGACAGATTTGGAAAGCAGGTTTATGCATCATCTACCTTCACACTTAGGTCCTTGAATTTCATGGTACATTTCACTAGGCTCCAGGGGTATCTGATCAAGGAGCTATCAGATACCCTAGCAGGAGCTGTATCTGAGGGAGTTCAGGAAAAAGTGGCTTCCTAGTTAGCTACCCTGGATTCTATTTCTAATTCATCCATGAGACTCACTGCACATGCAGCCAAAGGGGCAACCAGGTCAGCTGGTTCAGGTGTTGCAATTCAATGACATGCTTGGATGCACCTGTGTGAGTCAGTGGAGCCATTCAAGTCTTTTGTTGCAATTCAGTGACATGCTTGGATGCACCTGTGTGAGTCAGTGGAGCCATTCAAGTCTTCTTTCATCAAAGCTCCTTTTGATCAATCTTCTTTGTTTGGCCCCCAATGTCAAATAAACTTTAGCCAGGTGTGAGAAAGATGGAAAGAACCTATCTGCAGTGGGCATATGTTTTTCTGCTCCCCAGCAATCCTATTCTAGGAATCAAATGAATGGAAAGATGTAGTTCAAAATGTCCCAGAGGCCTTTCCAGGATACATGTGGTGCAGACTCCCCTAGGGGCAGAGGGGGAGTTCTAATGGAAGATGCCATCCTAGAGGCAGGAGTGACCCACAGAATCAGGGTTCCAGATATTCCTTCTCTGGCCAACCCTATCAGTGCTCCTGAAAGGGGGCTGGATTACTTATCTCTGGAGGCAGTATGTGGAGGATTTTCTTTGCACCCAACAGCCTGGTGACAAGTAACCACAGATGCCTAGGTGCTGAAAATTATTACCGGAGGTTACCTTATCCCCTTCACTCTTTATCCAAGAGCTCAAACACGACCTGTGATCTTCAACCCAATCAGAGGGACCAAGTAGCAATAGAAATACAAAAGCTACTAGAGAAAAGGGTCATCCAAGAAGTCCCACCAGACCAGACAGGATCCAGATTTTAATCAAGGTTCTTTTTAGTGCCAAAAAAGACAGGGGACTGAAGACCAGTTCTAGATCTCAGCATTCTAAACAAATTTGTTCAACAGTCCAAATTCTGGATGGTCATAATTCAGTCAATACTTCCTTTTCTAGAGAAAAATAATTGGATGAACTCGATAGACCTTCAAGATGTGCATTACCAGATAAAGATGGACAAACATCAAGAAGACTTCTCTTCCTTTGGCTAGGGACCAGTCACTTTCAGTTTAGGGTGCTATACTTTGGACTCAACATAGTCTCCAGGGTGTTCACCAAGTGTATGGCAGCAGCAACAGCTCACTTGAGACTGCATGGATTTTGGGTGTTTCCATATATAGACAACTGGTTCATCACCACTTTCACAAGACATCTACTGCTTCAGACAACAAAATTCACCCTACAGTTGTTCCTGCATCTTGGCATCACTGTCAGTTGTACAAAGTCTCAACTGACTCCCTCTCAGGATATGAAATTCACAGGAGCTCGTATAAACACTCTCTCATGTGTAGCCACCCTCCCCCTACACAGGTTACAGAAGATAAAATCACAAATATATTCTATCCTATGCAAAAAAATGCTAGCCTTACTGGTGTCCATGGCAGCGGCTATCACTCTGGTCCCACTAGCAAGATTCCACACGAGGTTTCTGCAATGCCTTCTTGCAAATCAATGGTCTATTCTAACCCATCCAAAGAACTACCTCATTTTTACCATGTCGCTGCAAAAAGGGCCTATCCTGGTGGATGCTGTCACAAAAGGAAATACTGCCAGCCCAGCTATCTGGAATTTTGTAAATAATTATATTTCATTTATGAATATTGATGTGATTCATACAGAAGTATGTGTAAAGGTATAAAGTACTGAGCTGAAATGTAACCACAGCATGCCCTGCTGGCGTAGAATAGAAATATATATAAACTAGTGCAATTATGTAAAGCTATATGTCTTAACAGTAGAAACTAGAATATAGAGAGTTGACTTGCAAAACTTCAAGAAAATAAGTTGAAATTAAATTGCTTTACAATTATGCTGTAAAAGTTATCTCTCAGTTTCAGTTCAGTAGCAGACACAATGTCTAGAGCTAGAAGTTTTTGTATTGTCTTGGAAGAGAAGTAATTACTAGGTTTGAGATGCAGAAGTGTTTTATTGTTTTATGACTTCCAGGGTCTTCAAACATTTGAGAGATATGTATTTTTCACACAGAGATGTCAAATTCAATTAGTTTCTGACAAAGGGGGTTTAGCTTGAGAACTAAAAGTCTGGTGACAAAAAGTGATGTCATCCAAGCTAACCCAGCATCAGTATTTGATATTAATTTAAGTACTCTCTCAGAGAGAGACTGTGCATTTTGTATTTTGTCTTTGACCTGGAAACATCCACTCATCACCACCTTCTGCACTTCTGCCTGAGTGTCATTCTGTAAGTAAGTTTTTAAGGCATAATAACTCTTTTAGATTCAGATAGGAATATAGTAAAGTATAGCTTAGATGTTTTCTTTATTTATTTGACACTGTCCTGCAATGTTGTTTTAAATATTTCTTGTGATTTTAAACTCTGATGTTACTGATTACTTCCTGAGTATTGTCTTGTCCTTTTACTATTTATTTATTATTAAATATATTTAAACCTATCTTTGTGGCTGATATCTGTAAGGCATATTTAAGGTCTTAGTGTACTTGTGTATCTATTTAGTGGCACTGTACAGGCCACTCCTAAATAACCTTGCTGTTGGTAAACTACCATTTGGATTATTAGTAACATTACACAGTAGGATTGAACACCATTTGTTAAGGGCCTTAGAGTAGCTAATAAAGAGTTGGTTGGTGGCAGCTGGAACTACCTTATAATCTTGGGCCAAAGGGGGTATAGCTAGTAAACCTGTGCAAGTTTTTTTCCCAGGTGTGTGTGTGTGTGTGTGTGTGTGTGTGTGTGTGTGTGTGTGTGTCTGTATATAAATCAAATCTCAAAGTTTGTGTGCGTGTCAGCTACTTGGGCAGGGACACAAAGCGCTGGTTGGACAGAGAGGGTGCTGGAGGCATTGGCTTGGCCACTCAGCTGAGATCTCAACCCTGTAGCTGTGCCAGTGGGGAGTCTTATTGGAGATCTGGAGAAAGAGGGAGAAACCAGTCCCAGACTGACTGTGATCTCTGTGTGCTCTTAAGGGAAATTGTACTTTACTGTGTGTGTACTTGTCATCCTCCCAGTGTGTACATTCCCCACTGTTGCCAGTGGTGAGGATTGAGGCTCCTTGATTACTGAGACAGTGCAGAGGCATCAAATAGTAATTGATTGGCAGCAGTGAGATAGCCACATCACATATTAATTGGCTTGTAGTGGTGTAGACATTGAATTCCTGTAGCCTGTAAACAGTAGTCACTAAAGAAGGTGTTTGTACTCTCAATCAGCCACACAGTGAATATTCATAGTTTCATATTGCAATTGTTTTATTTATTTTTTTGTTAGCTTAGTTAGTCAAGGAGAGCAGGCAAGCATGTTAGCAGAGGAGTATGGCAAGCTGACAAAGAGCCAGTTGGCTGAGATGTGCCAGGCTAAAGGACTGGTGCATGCCAACCTGACTAAGGCAGAAATTATTGTAGCCTTGGGCACAGCTGCATTGCTGACCAGCAATCAGGAGGACAGCCGGGCTGGCCTTGGAGATGTACAACTCTCAGAAAATGGAAAGTTCAACTTTTCCACAGCGGACTCAAAAATCTGTCTGGCGTTAAAGAGACTTGAACTTGGGGGCAAATGTTTAGAAATAGAAGCAGCAGAGAGACAGTGATATCTAGATGTTGAGGAAAATGAGAAATTGTGACATCTGGAGGCTGAGGAGAAGGGGAGCCAGAGGCAACATGAGAAGGTAATGCTGACTCTTCGCCAGGGTCATAGAGGTAATGGGGAAGGGAGTAATTTGAACCCCAGTTAAAACAAAGTTCAGTAAATTTCTTCCACAATTTACAGAGGGGGATAATTTTGACAGTTTCATTCATATGTTTGAAAGGGTATGTAAACAGTATAATGTTGACCAAGGCCTCTGGGTACGGCTCCTGACCCCCTTACTTCATGGTAAAGCTGTAAGTGCTATTTCTAAATTGTCTAATAATAATTGCTTAAATTATAATACAGAAAAAATATTTGTTAGAATGTTTTAAGTTAACACCTGAAGCTTATAGGAAAAAGTTTCATGAGCATAGACGCAAGGCAGATGAAAATGTATGTGAATGTATTGCTGAACTAAGCACCTATTTACATAGGTGGGTGAGTGGATGTTAGGTTACAACTTTTGAAGGGCTGGCAGAACTTTTGGTGAGGGAACAAGCTCTTAGCCCTTTGCCTGAGGACATGAGAATCTGATTAGCTGATAGACATTGCAATACTGCAGATGAGTTGGGGAAGAAGGGATACCTATACCTAGAAAGCAGGGCATCACTGCACAGGAAGGGGGTACCCAGTGTTGCTCATAGGTGTAAGGGAACCCACGGTGGGCAGCCCAGACCACTCCAACAGAGTCTGCCAGTAGCAGAGGAAGACACTAGTCCAGGTACACATCCAGGACCAAGGGTTAAATGTTTTAAATGCAACCAGTGGGACCATGTAGTATATAGATGTCCATGGAGGCAAGGTCCAAAACAAAAGCTGGGAGAGCCAGTAAGTGTAAATGACAGAATGCCAGCAGCAAGTTGTCTCGAGACAACAAGGGTACCAAACTACTACAAGACATTATATCAATAGGCAACAGGCCACTGCTAAGAGAGACACAGCCTCTGACATAACCATTGTGAGGTCTGCAGTGGTTAAAGAGGAGCACTACTTGCTTGAGCAGCCTACTCCAGTCAAAGCTTTAGGAGGGACCTCATTCCAAATACCTTTGGCTAGATTCCTCTGCAGATGTCCTGATAGGGAATGATTTTGATAATGCAGTACCCTGGATGCATGCAGTTACATGTAGTCAGACTTGGAGACAAGCATGTGGGTCTGGTAACCTTGGGGAGGCCCAGACAGACTGCACACTTGCAGCCACGAGGACTGGTGAGATGGTTACTTCAGGGAGGGAGCTACCCAGTAGCAGTGAGACTGAAGGTGAGCTGCAGCTGCTTGTAGGTACTGATGTCCCCTTGGACAGAGTGACTGCAAGGGCCGAGGTGAGAATTAGTACCCAGGCTGACAGTGAGGCACTGCTGTCAGAGGATACCAGACTTCCTATGGAAGGGGAGATGGGAAGGGTTACCAAGAGAGGGTTGAGACAGGCTCAGCTTTAATACCCTACATTACAAGGCCTGAGGGAGGTAGCTAGTGAGACACCTAATTCTCAAGGGAAGGGGGAATCTGTATAGTGAGACAAAGGGTTACTGTATAGAGAGTAGACCCCTGAGGGAGGGCTAGAGGGTGACAGAATATAGTAATTGGCAGTGCTTAGAACCTAACGTCTGACACTTCTAGCCGTAGCCCATGATATTCCCTTTGCAGGTCATATGGGCATAAACATACAAAAAGATGTATTATGCAGAACTTTTATTGGCCTGGGATTTCTAGAGATGTAACAGTGTACTGCAGAACCTGTGAGCAGTGGCAAAAGGTAGGCACTGCTCACAGGTCCTGCAGTACCCTGTGAGCAGTGCCTACCTTCTGAGCAGTACCAAAAGGTAGGCAAGGCAGGAGACAGGGTGAAAGCTCCTTTGATGCCTTTGCCTGTAATTCAGGAGCCATTTCAGAGGGTAGCTATGGATATTGTGGGGCCTCTGAGTACCCAAAGTTCCACAGGGAAGATGTATATCTTAGTGGTAGTAGATTATGCTACTAGGTGCCCTGAGGCAGTGGTATTGTCCTCCATTGAGGCAGAAAAGGTGGCAAATGCCTTGGTAGAGATTTTCAGTAGGTTTCCCAAAAGAAATACTGACTGATAGAGGTGCCAATTTCATGTCAGACTTGCTGGCTTTTCTGTGTAAGTACTGTGGGGTGAAGCACCTAAAGACCACCCCTTACCATCCCAAGACTAATGTCTTGTTGAAAGGTTAAACTCTACACTCAAGACAATGCTACTGGCATTTGCAGATCAGTTCAAGATGGAGTGGGACAATTATTTGCCCCATCTGTTGTTTGCTTACAGAGAGGTTCCCCAGGAATCCGCAGGTTTTTTACTCTTTGAGTTGCTGTATGAGCATAGGGTGAGGGGACCTCTAGATTTGATTTGTGATGAGTGGGAGGGTGAGTGTGAATCCCACAAGAAGTCTGTTGTGGCATATGTCCTAAACCTCAGGATAAGGCTCAGAGAACTCATGAGCTTGGCCCAGAAGAACCTGGCAGAAGCTCAACAGCAGAAAAAGGTCTGGTATGACAGGAATGCTTGAGCTAGAGAGTATGCTGTAGGGCAGCAGGTAATGGTCCTCATTCCTGTCAGACACAACAAGTTGCAGGTAGTTTGAGAGGGACCCTACAAAGTGATAAGGAAGGTCAATGATGTCTACATGGTAGAACTGCTAGGCAGGAGGCAGGGGCATAAACTGTACCATGTTAACATGATGAAACCTTACCATGACAGGGAGGCCCTTGTGCTGAGTATTTGTAGTGGATGGCAGGAAGAGTCAGAGGGGGGATCTGGTGACTAAACTCAGTAGTGAGGTTCAGACTGACACCTCAGTGGAAGGGATAGCAATGTCCCAGAAGCTATCCCCTACCCAAGCTTGAGAAATCCAAGCAGTGTTACAGGAGTTTGGGGACATGTTCACTGGGAAACCAGGATGCACCCACCTGGTGCAGCACCATGTGGATACAGGACCCCAAAGGCCTATTAAGCTGGCCTTACAGGGTGTCTGAAAGAGTCAAACAGACTCTGAAGGAGGAGATACAGGAAATGTTGGAACTAGGTGTAATCCAGGATTTCAGCAATCCCTGGACCTCCCAGTGTGCTGGTATCAGAAGGATGGCAGCACCAGATTCTGTGTGGACTACAGGAAATTAAATACTCACACAGACTCAGATGCTTACTCCATGCCTAAGACAGATGAAGCCCTAGAGCAGCTGGGTTGGACTAGGTATCTTACCACTATTGATCTTACCAAGGGTTACTGGCAGGTGCAGTTGACTCCCAACATTAGAGAGAGGTCAGCCTTTGTGACTCCTTTCGGCTGCATGAGTTCACGAAGATGCCATTTGGGGTGAAAATGCCCAGCGACTTTCCAGAGGCTAGTAGATTATATCCCTGCAGGAGCAGGAGATTATGCCCTTGCTTACCTGGATAAAATTGCCATCTACAACCATTCCTGCCAAGAGCACCTTCAGCATGTCAGGGAGGTGCTGGGCAGACTACAGAAGGCCACCGTGTCGGCTCCGACAAGATCTTGAGCCGACAACCAGAAAGAGGTCTAGGTCACCTTCTCTTGGCTCCGTTCATTCGGCTCCAGGATCTCCCTGCTGTCTGAGCGGGCCAAGGTCTCATGCCTCTAGGTCATCGAGGCTGTCGATCATGACCTTCAGAGGGTGGTGAGTCGACTACTCAAGTCTGAGGCACTGGCCCAGATGCTTCAGGAGCCCGACTCATCAGTCGGTGCCTGCCCCGTCCATCAACTCTTTCCTCCTTCGACTCTCTTGAGTTCGGGCCGGGTCGTCGGAACCCGAGACTGTGGTCACCTCGGAGCCGAGACAATTGTCTTCGGCTCCGTCGTCGGCTCCGTTTTCTTCCGTGGAGGAATCTCGGCGCGGACTTCCCTCGTCGGCTCCGAGGGTGAGTGGCATCGGACCCTTGTCCGACCCCCTCTCCTCTCGGTGCTTGGCGCTAGTGAGTTCGGCTCCGACGCCGGCCTCGAGCCATCACTGTCGGTGCCGAGGGGTCCTTAGCTCCTCGGGCGGGGACCTCTGGCTCTGCCTGACAGGGGTGCTTCGAGGTCATGCGGAGTGTGTTAGAGCCTGGCTCTACTCCACAGTCGCTCCGTCAGCCCCTCCCTCTATGCTGCCTCAGGGTAAATCGACTCACTCCCTCATCCCGGACCGTGAGAGCCAACTCCTCAGGAGCTCCTTTGGGGATTTCATCCTCTTCCGAGGCCTCTCCTGATTTGGCAGAAGAGCCCCTCGGAAGAGGAAGTGAAGGAAGCATTGACTCACCTGAGTCTATCACGTCGGACACAGATCTGGATGATTCTGAGGGTTCCCCGTTCCCCTTCTGAAGATGTCTCATTTGCAGACATTCTGGAGATCCTTAAACAGAGGGGAAATTGGCCAGCCCTCAACCCTTGGAGGAGATCTGTGTATCTTGAGGCGTTTGGCTCTCGTCCTTCCACCTCCTGGGTGTCCCCCTTCGACCCCCTCATGCAGGTGGTTGCTAAAAAGGCATGGACGGCTCCTGATTCAGTGGACCCCACTCCCAGGAGACCCTCCAAATTCATCACAGCTCCATCAGATAAGGAATTTTTATCAAAAGGAGTCTCTGTGGATGCTATGGTGGTAGCTGCCGCCACAAAGAAGGAACTGGCTGATCCTTCAGTACCTGTCCATCCACCTAACAAGGAATCTAGGTCCATGGATAGGTACGGGAAGCGGATGTTCTCCTCAGCGACATTTACCATGCGTTCGCTGAATTACCTGTGCCATTTCACTGTCTTCAAAGGGACTTGATCAAGAAGCGGTGAAATGCTGAAGAACCCTACAGCTGCGGGTTTCAAGAGAAAATGAACACGCAGCTGGCTATCTAATTCTATTTCCAACTCCTCCATCGCCTCCTCTCTTGTGGCCGATGGAGCGAGCAGCCAGGAACAGGGGTAGCCTTACGTAGGCACGCCTGGATGCGGCTATGCAATTTATGGAACCTTTCAAGACGTCTTTCACGAACTCCCTTTTGATGGATCATCTCTTTTTTGGTCCACAAGTGAAAGAAACCCTGACTAGGTGCGAGACTGATGGCAAGACCCTTTCTGCCGGAGTCCGTTTTCTACTCCTTCTAGGCCTTACCCCAAAGGCCAGAAGGGAAAGATGTGGTTTCGTAAACAATCCCAAGGGACTTCGCCTGGCGCACAGAGTCGGTTCCCCACCAGAGGCAGAGGGGAACAACAATGGTAGACGCCGCCCTAGAGGCAGAGGGTCCGGAGAACCAGGGCAATCGAGAACGTTCTCCGATAAGCCCTTTCAGCATCCCTGAGGTGTTGCCCGACTGCCCATCTTCGGAGGCAGTCGGGGAAGATTGTCACTGTACCCAGAAGCCTGGCTATCCTTGACACAAGACAAATGGGTACAGTCCATCATTTCGAAGGTTATTCTATTCCCTTTCTTGGTTTCCAAATCAGTCAAAAATCCCTTCAGATGTCCCACCGCTCAAAGGGATATAGCAGCTTTGGAAATTTCAAAACTGCTTGCAAAAGAGCTATTCAGCCAGTGCCAGCAGACCAACTAGGATCGGAATCTACTCAAGGTTCTTTTTAGTTCCAAAGAAAACAGGGGACTGGAGACCAATTTTGGATCTCAGTATCTTGAACAGATCGGTCAAGAAAACAAGATTTCGGATGGTCACGCTGCAATCCATTCTTCCCTATTGGGAAAAGGAAACTGGATGTGCTCTATAGACCTTCAGGGCGTACTATCACATAAAATGAACAGGCGCTCAGAAGATTCCTCCGCTTCAGGCTGGGAACCAGTCATTTTCAATTCAGGGCCCTGCCCTTTGGTCTCACCACTGCCCCGGTGTTTACCAAATGCATGGCAGTGGTAGCTTCTCACCTGAGGCGACAAGGATTCAGGTGTTTCCATATTTGGACGACTGGCTCCTCACAGCTCCCACCAAGCATCTCCTTCTGATGGCCAGAGATTACACTTTTCAAGGTCTGTCAAAACTGGGTATCTCAATAAATTGAAAAGTCTGTTTTGTCGCCTTGTCGTACTATTACCTACATAGGCAAATTTAGATACTGTAAACATGTCTGCAACACTAACGAACCAAAGGATATCAGACATTCAAAAATTGGTATCACTACTTCTCAACAACAACAGAGCCAAAGCCAGGTTAGTTCTAAAGGTGTTGGGAATCATGGCAGCCATACCCCTCCTTCCATTGGCCAGATACCACATGCGGATCCTTCAGTGGATGCTCTTTTCTCAATGGTCATACCAGGAACTTCCAATGTCTCACACCATTATGATCACGCGTGCAAAAAGCATCTCATGTGGTGGATGTCTTCCCCCCAGCTCCTGTTGGGGAGACCATTTGTTCCACCTCCTCCGGTTGCTACTCTGACAACGGATGCCTCCTGATCGGGTGGGGGCATTATCAGGGCAGGACAGTCCAGGGCACATGGCAGCCAAACGAATGCCACTTGCACATAAATGTTCTGGAGATGAGAGCAGTGCTTTTAGCGTTGCAAGCCCTTCAACACTCTCTTCCCTTGGGAACGATTGCAATCAGACAGACAATATGTCTGTAGTGTGGTACATCAACAAACAAGGCGGAACCAGATCATACCCCCTGTGTCGAGAAGCACTCAGACTGTGGCAATGGGCGATTTCTTCTCAGCGTTTTCTGATAGCAACACATCCCGGAAGTCCAATCACATTGCGGACAAGTTGAGCAGAGCTATTCTCATGCCTCACAGTGGTCTCTGAAAGACTCTGTAGTGAGAGATTTTTCTCAAGTGGGGTCAGCCTTGCTGCGATCTTTTGCTACTCCCCAAAACAGCAAGTGCAGAGAATACTTCACTCTATTCCTTTACCAGGCCAACCCAGCAGGGACAGCTAGTCCAAGTTTGGCCCCGGGGACTTCTGTATGCATTTCCTCCTTTCCCACTGATCTCTCAAGTAATACAGAAAGCTATCGCTCAGAAGGCCTCATTAATCCTCATTGCTCCTTACTGGCCTCGACAAGTGTGGTTCCCCTTTCTGCATCGATTTCTTTTGGAGTGACCGTGGAATCTGGACCTAGTTCCAGATCTTTTGATCCATCAGTCGGGTCAGTTTCATCGCTCCCTCCCCTCTCTGAACCTCACTGCTTGGTTCCTCCACTTCCAACCGTAGCCAGGCTTCCTCAATTATCTCACTCTGTTAGAGATATTTTGATAGCTTCCCATAAATCTTCCACTCGAAAGATTTATTTGAGTAAGTGGAAATGCTTTTCATATTGGGCACAAGGAAAGGACATAGATCCTTTCACCGCTTCCATCCAACTAGTCCTTGATTTTCTTGCTGAACTCTTCCATGCAGGTTCATCTCCATCTACTCTTAAGGTTCAATTGGCAGCTATTTCTAATTTCCATGTGGGTATTTCTGAATCCGCCTAATGTCCCACAAACTCTGCAAAGCCTTTTTGAAAGGAGTTTTTCTTCTCAGACCTCCTGTAAGAAATCCTCCTTCTCCTTGGGACCTAAATTTAGTTCTTGCTTCTTTGATTCTTTCCCCTTCGAACCTGCAGCTTCATGTTCCTTAAAGTTATTATCATGGAAAACTCTCTTTCTGGTGGCTATCACATCAGCTAGAAGAATTTCAGAACTTCAAGCACTCAGTTGTCGTTCTCCTTACCTTGTGTTCCATAAGGACAGAGTTTCCTTCCGAACTACCCCGTCCTTTTGCCTAAGGTGGTTTCAACATCAAATCTAAACCAATGCATTGACCTCCTGTCTTTTTCCCGGAGTATTCAAATAGGTCTGAACAAAAATTACACTGTCTGGATGTTCATCGTCAATTAAGGTACTACTTGGACAGGACGAAACAATTCAGAAAATCTGATCAGCTGTTTGTCTCCTATGCGGAAAGCAGAAAGGGACTTCCAGTTTCAAAGGTATCTTTATCCAGATGGCTAACATCTCTGATTACCCTTGTTTATGAGATTAGACACCAAAACTGCCTAATAAGCCTAAGCCCATTCCACCAGAGCTTTGGCTACTTCTCTAGCCTTCAAGACAGACTGCCTATTGACACCATTTGTGCAGTGGCTACTTGGGCTACTCCTCACACTTTTATTTCCCATTATAAGTTGGATTTAGCTTCTAGGCGTAGAGCTAATTTTGGTTCCACTGTTCTCAGGAGTCTGTTCCGTTAGGCCACCCGGGACAAGGTGCTAGGGACGGTCCCATCCAGCAAGAATGAAGGCGAGATAGACAACTTAACATATAGAAGTTATGTTCTTACCATAACGTTCCATGTTAGTTGTCTTCTTCTCTCTTCTTCGCCCCACCCTCCTTCCCCTGGCCTGGACAGACCTAGAGGAGTTGTGATCGTGACCTCTCTTTCTACCACCTCTTTCTTAGCTATATGCTATTAGGCATATTTCTTGTTTCAGGATGTAGGTCACCCTTCTTCTTCCTGTTGTTAGAGGTGGATTCTGTTTTACAGTTATACTGTTTCGGTTATAAGCTGGGGTTAGCTTACAAACGAGATCTGAGGTAACTCTCGCCTAGCATTGTGGGATATAAGGGGAGCCTCGAGCCGGTGGAACCAACTCTCGAGCTTTAGAGTGGCCGAGTCGGAGCTGAGGTCGGCTCCGAACCCATCCAGCAAGAAGAAGGCGAGAAGAAGACAACTAACATGGAACGTTATGGTAAGAACATAACTTCTATTTTTTTACTCTTTGAGTTGCTGTATGAGCATAGGGTGAGGGGACCTCTAGATTTGATTTGTGATGAGTGGGAGGGTGAGTGTGAATCCCACAAGAAGTCTGTTGTGGCATATGTCCTAAACCTCAGGATAAGGCTCAGAGAACTCATGAGCTTGGCCCAGAAGAACCTGGCAGAAGCTCAACAGCAGAAAAAGGTCTGGTATGACAGGAATGCTTGAGCTAGAGAGTATGCTGTAGGGCAGCAGGTAATGGTCCTCATTCCTGTCAGACACAACAAGTTGCAGGTAGTTTGAGAGGGACCCTACAAAGTGATAAGGAAGGTCAATGATGTCTACATGGTAGAACTGCTAGGCAGGAGGCAGGGGCATAAACTGTACCATGTTAACATGATGAAACCTTACCATGACAGGGAGGCCCTTGTGCTGAGTATTTGTAGTGGATGGCAGGAAGAGTCAGAGGGGGGATCTGGTGACTAAACTCAGTAGTGAGGTTCAGACTGACACCTCAGTGGAAGGGATAGCAATGTCCCAGAAGCTATCCCCTACCCAAGCTTGAGAAATCCAAGCAGTGTTACAGGAGTTTGGGGACATGTTCACTGGGAAACCAGGATGCACCCACCTGGTGCAGCACCATGTGGATACAGGACCCCAAAGGCCTATTAAGCTGGCCCCTTACAGGGTGTCTGAAAGAGTCAAACAGACTCTGAAGGAGGAGATACAGGAAATGTTGGAACTAGGTGTAATCCAGGATTTCAGCAATCCCTGGACCTCCCCAGTAGTGCTGGTATCAAAGAAGGATGGCAGCACCAGATTCTGTGTGGACTACAGGAAATTAAATACTCACACAGACTCAGATGCTTACTCCATGCCTAAGACAGATGAAGCCCTAGAGCAGCTGGGTTGGACTAGGTATCTTACCACTATTGATCTTACCAAGGGTTACTGGCAGGTGCAGTTGACTCCCAACATTAGAGAGAGGTCAGCCTTTGTGACTCCTTTCGGGTTGCATGAGTTCACGAAGATGCCATTTGGGGTGAAAAATGCCCAGCGACTTTCCAGAGGCTAGTAGATTATATCCCTGCAGGAGCAGGAGATTATGCCCTTGCTTACCTGGATAAAATTGCCATCTACAACCATTCCTGCCAAGAGCACCTTCAGCATGTCAGGGAGGTGCTGGGCAGACTACAGAAGGCAGGGTCGACCATTACGCCCAGTAAGTGTCAGGTGGGTATGGCAGAGGTCTCCTATTTGGGACATAGAGTGGGGAGAGGTAATATAAGGGCAGAACCCACCAAAGGTGAAGCCATTCAGGCACAGCCTGCCCCTGTTACCAAAATGCAGGTGAGGGCATTCTTAGGAACAGCAGGGTACTACAGAAAGTTTGTCCCCAATTACAGTACCATAGCTGCTCCCCTCAAAGACCTGACAAGGAAAAACAAGCCAGATAAGGTAGTGTGGACCCCAGTATGTGAGCAGGCATCCCAGAAGCTTAAAAGAGCTTTGGGACGGCCCCCTATATTAGCAAGTCCAGATTACAGCAAATAATTTTTGTGCAGGTGGATGCTTCAAACCATGGGGCGGGGGCTGTACTCATCCAGGTCTCCTTAGAGGAAGAAAAGTATGCACTGGTATAGCTCAGTTGTAGGCTCCAACCCAGGGAGGAATATTATGCAGCTGAAGAAAAGGAATGCTTGGCCATAGTCTGGACACTGCAGAAGCTTCAGCCTTATCAGTATGGAAGGGAATTCACTGTAGTTACAGACCACAATCCCTAAACATGGCTACATTAAGCCAGCCAGCAAAACACCAAGTTACTAAGATGCAGCCTAGGGTTGTAGACATGTGATATGACAGTGCAGAACTGCAGTGGAGTTAGCAACGCCAACACAGTTGGGCTCTCAGAACATGAAATGGGGTGAAGTATTCCCAGATAGTCAACCCTCTCAAGCAACATTTCTCAAGGGGTACTTGTAGAACTAGCTTGAGTTTTCGGGGGGAAGTCATGTCACAAAAGGAAATACTGCCAGGCCAGCTATCTGGAATTTTGTAAATAATTCTGTGTCATTTGTGAATATTAATATTATTCATACAGAAGTGTGTGTAAAGGTGTAAAGTACTGAGCTAAAGTGTAACCACAGCATGCCCTGTTGGATTATAATAGAAATGTATATAAACTATTGTAATTGTGTAAATGTATATGTTTTAACAGTAGAAACTCGAACATAGAGTTAACTTGCAAAACTTCAAGAAAATTAAATTGTTTTACAATTGTGCTATAAAAGTTATCCCTCAGTTTCAGTTCAGTAGCAGACAGAACGTCTAGAGCTAGAAATGTTTGTATTGTCTTGCAAGAGAAGTAATTACTAGGTTTGAGATGCAAATGTGTTTTATTGTTTTATGACTTCCAGGGCCTTCAAACATCTGAGAGATATGTATTTTTCACACACAGAGTTGTTAAATACTGTTAGTTTCTGAGAAAGGCAGTTTAGCTTGGGAACTAAAAGTCAGGTGACAGAAAGTAATATCATCCAAGCTAACCCAGCAGTAATATTTGATATTTAAGAACTCTCTCAAAGAGAGACTATGCATTTTGTATTTTGTCTTTGACCTGGAATCATCCACTCATCACCACCTTCTGCACATCTGCTGCATGTTGTTCTGTAAGTATGTTTTTAGGGCATAGTAACTATTTTAGATTCAGATAGGAATATAGTAAAGTATAGCTTAGATGCTTACTTTATTTATTTGAGACTGTCCTACAATGTTGTTTTAAATGTTTCCTGTGATTTTGAACTCTGATGTTACTGATTACTTCCTGAGTATTGTCTTGTTCTTTTACTATTTATTTATTATTAAATATATTTAAACCTATCTTTGTGACTATCTATGAGACATAGTTAAGGTCTTAGAGTACTTGCATATCTATTTGGTGAGACTGTACAGGCCACTCCTAAATAGCCCTGCTCTTGGTGAAACTACCTTTTGGATTATTAGTAACATTACACAGTAGGATTGGACACCCTTTTTAAGGGCCTTAGTGTAGCTGATAAAGAGTTGGTTGGTGACAGCTGGAACTACCTTATAGTCTGGGCCAAAGGGGGCATAGCTAGTAAATCTATGCAAGCCTTTCCCAGGTATGTGTCTGCGTTTGTATATAAATCAAATCTAAAGTGTGTGTGTGTGTGTGTGTGTGTGTGTGTGTGTGTGTGTGTGTGTGTGTGTGTGTGTGTGTGGGTGTGTGTGTCTGCTACTTGGGCAGGGACACGAAGCACTGGCTGGACAGAGAGGGTGTTGGAGGTTTTGGTTTGGCCACTCAGCTGAGATCTCAACTCAATAGTTATGTCAGTGGGGAGTCTTACTGGGGATCTGGAGAAACCATCCCCAGACTGACTGTGATCTCTGTGTTCTCTTAAGGGAAATTGTACTTTACTGTGTGTGTACTTGTCATCCTCCCAGTGCGTACGTTCCCCACTGTTGCCAGTGGTGAAGCTTGAGACTCCTTGATTACTGGGCCAGTGCAGGGGCATCACATATGGAATCCGAAGAAATTCTTTTGGGCTGCCCCCTTGTCCCTCCTCAACCCAAGGCCATAATGACCAAAGATGCCTCCCAGATGGAGTGTGTGGGCATTATCTAGGAAAGACAGTTCAAGGCACTTGGTCCCCAATAGAGGCAATCTGCATATCAGTGTCCTGGAGTTGAGGGTAGTGCTATTAGTACTGCAAGCATTTCAATCTGTCCTCCCTCAAGAAATGAGTGCAATCCAATCAGGCAACATTTCTGTAGTCTGGTACATCAACAAACAAGGGGGAACCAAGTCCAACCCCTCTGGTCCTCTGTTGAGAAGCCCTCAGAGGACCATTGCTTCCAACCACTTTCTAATAGCAATGTATATTCCGGGGAGTTCATACGTGATAGTGGACAAACTAAGCAAATGCATTCTACTGCCCTCATGAGTGGTCTCTCAATCCCGATGTAGAGAAGATCTTTCTTCACTGGGGTCAGCCTTGCTGCACCCTTTTTGCATCACCCCAAAACAAGTACAAAAGCTACTTTGCCCTAATTCCCCCCTCAGAGGGAGTCTCTGAGAGATGTTCTTCTCCTCGATTTGCCCCAGGTCTCCTCTATGCCTTCCCTCCTTTCCCTCTGATCCCACTCTTTCTCAAGAAAGCAGCCAGGATGAGAAGTAAATTGATCCCCATTGCAGCCTGCTGGCCTCGACATATTTGGTTTCCCTTCCTATGGCCTCATCTTTTTCATCGTCCATGGATTCTGGACCCAGTGCTAGACCTTCAGTCTCTCCCTTAGGGACTGGTACTTCCCAGTCTTCAAAGTCTCAAGCTAGCTGCTTGGTTACTCCAATTCTGATAGTCACCAGGCATAATGATATGCCATCCCCAGTGCAAAGAATTTTGCTGGTTTCGCATAAACCATACACCAGGAAATTCTAGCTTGGTAAGTGGAAGAGATTCTCAATCTGGGCTTGTGATAATTGTCTTGACCCTTTTTCGGCTCCTGTGGAAAAAGTTTTAGAATTTCTGGCCATCCTTTTTGCTAAAGGAGCTTCCACCTCACCAGTTAAAGTCATTCTAGCTGCCATCTCTAATTTCCATGATGGCTTCGGAGACCTCCCTTTAATTTCACATAGACCATGCAAGATCTTCCACAAGGGAACTATTCAATTAAAACTTCCATTTAAAGGTCTACCCCATGGGACCTGACTGTTGTTCTGCAATCACTGGTATTTACCCCCTTTGAACCAACAGCTACATGTGACTTAAAGTTCCTTTCTTGGGAAACTCTTGTCCTCATAGCTATAACCTTTGCAAATCGAGTGTCTGAATTGCAGGCCTTATGTTCAAACCCCCTTACTTAATTTTCCATAAAGATAGAGTTACTCTCAGAACCAGTCCATCCTTTCTTCCAAAGATGATCTCAGAGTCTAACATTAATCAAGCCATAGACTTGCCTGTTTTCTTTCCCAATTTTTCCAACAAAGGGGAATATTGCCTGCACATGTTGGATGTTTACAGATAATTACATTTCTACCTCAGAAGAACTAAAGAATTTAGGAAATCAGAAGAGTTGTTTGTATCCTTTTCTGGCACAACTTTGGGAGAGTCTGTTTCTAAGGTTACCTTGTCAAAATGGTTAAGAGATTCTAGTAATTACATTTATAATGGAAATAATCTCAAATTACCTGTGCCAGTGAAGGCACATTCCACCAGATCTATGGCTACTTCAGCTGTATTCATTCTAAGGCTTCCATGAGTGAAATATGCGCAGCAGCAATGTGGGCTACTCCACATACCTTTATTACTCATTACAAATTGGATTTGGTCTCCAGGGGAAGAGCCTCCTTTGGTTCTATGGTTCACAAGAATATCCTTCCATAGGGCTACCTCAGGATCTAAAGTAGCTGGAGATTGTCACAAGAGTCAAGAGTAGATGAAGACGGACACATCAGATATAGAAGTTATGTCTTACCATAAGATTCCATCTGTGTTGTCAATCTTCATCTATTCTTGGCGTCCCACCCTCCTTTCCCCCCTACTGTTGATTCCTAAAGGAGCGAACCTTTGTCCTGGAATTTTTGTTAGGAAGCACCTTGGACATGGCTTTTTCATTTGGTTTAGTTTCCTTCTAGTTTTCTATAAGTTTGCAAACTCGATCTGAGGTAATGTAGAGAGGGGCATTGTCTGTAGACTCTTAGTTCAAGAGCTTTTTGGCTGGAGTAAGCTATATAACTGCTGAACCGGTTCTGAGGATCAGAACCATAACCCAAGAGTCAAGAATAGATGAAGATCAACAACACAGATGGAACATTATGGTAAGACATAACTTCTTTTTTTCACTGT
>NC_056728.1:872932951-873007951 GCF_019279795.1 Protopterus annectens | reverse complement strand
ATGTCATTATTGATCATTTCCATGATAATTTTTTTCCATGGCTTTGCATATGAGTATAGTGAGACTTGTGGGTTTGTAGTTTCCAGGTTCTGTAGATGGCTCACCTTTGTGCATAGGGATGACTGTTGCTGTTCTCCATTCGTGAGGCATGAAACCATTTTAGGAGGCTACAGTTAAATAGCAATTCCAGAGGGCCTGATAGGTCATGTTTCATGTTATTTAGAAGGCAGCCTGAGATATTGTCTGTTGATGCAGTGATGTTAAGTTGTCTCGCTTGTCTTCATTCTTGCTGGTTAGGGTTCAGAGCCGACCTTCGGCTCTGACTCGGCCATTTTCTAAAGCTCGAGAGCTACTTACTGGCTCGAGGCCTCCCTATATCCCACAATGCCTGGTGCTAGACCCCCAGATCTCATTTGCCACTTCAGCTACGAGGTTGCGCTTTACTGGCTCAGGTCGTATTCATCTTTTTGTAATAGTAGTTAAAATTTTAGTGTATATTTTTCAAGTTTCTTGTTTAATTAGAGTAGTACTGTAGATTAGTCTTACTTTTTCCTGTGTTTTCTGACCCTTGGGAAACTCGTTGTTACTTAAAGAATATCACCCCCCCCATCTCCCTAAGTAGGTCATTTAAATTAGAGGCTATCCCCTTCCCTTTTAAATTGTTCCACTAGGAAGTAGTGTTTAGCCTTTGTAGTCTAAGATAATAGTCTCTTAGTTTTGTTAGTATTGTTACCTTTACTTTTTTGTATGAAGGTGTGAGACTAGTGTGTGTGTGTGTGTGTGTGTGAGTTTTTTTTTGTTTGCACTAGTCTAACATTCATCCATCGGTATTCCTTTTTTCTTTAACATGTCAAAGGATACCAAGGTATCAGGGTTCAAGAAGTGTGACTCGTGCTGTCAGAAAATGTCTCTGACAGACGGTCACACTTCTTGTGTTTATTGTTTAGGTGCCCTACACCTGCAGGTCTCTTGCTCGGTATGTCATGCCTTTAGTCCAAGAGTCCTGTGGGAGCATAGGATCAAGCTGATTCTCAGGGGGTTACTAAAACCCGAGGGGTCTCCGGCGAAGTCTCAGCCAGCAAAAACCCCTAAGCCCACCAAGCCGTCGGCTCCCAGTATGGAGCCGTCGCCAGGTGGAGCGTCTGCTTCAATTTCGGTTCCGGCCGGAACCGAAGTATCTAAATCTCTCTTGGCTCCAACCTTGGCGTCGGAGCCGTCAGGGAGCCGTAAGCGATCCAGGTCGCCATCTCTAGAGTCGATTCGCTCGGCTCCGGGATCGCCTTTGCTACAGTCTGAACGGAGCCATCGGTCCCACTCTTCTCGGTCCTCGAGGCTATCCGATCATGACTTGGAGAGAGTGGTTAGTAGACTCCTCAAATCGCAGGCCCTGGCTAAAATGTTAACTAGCCCTCCTCATCAGGCTGTGGCTGTTCCTGTTTCTGAAGTAGTTCCTCCTCCGACTCCTCCTGTCAGTTTGGAGCCAGAGCTTGTTGGGGCTCGGATCCTGGAAATGTCAGCGCTGATGCTTCCCCTTTTGGCTCCTTCATGGGCTCCGATTTCTTCAATGGTTCTGTCCTTGGAGGAATCTGGGTGCCGAGACTCCCTCGTCGGCTCCAAGGGGGCGAGTGGCATCGGACCCTTGTCCAACCCCATTCTCCCTCTCGGAGCCTCGGCGCAGGTAAGCTCGGCTCCTACATTGGCCTCGGAGCCATCCCTTTCGGTGCTGGAGAGGATTCCTGTCTCTTCGGAGTGGAGGCCCTCTTCTCTGATGGATAGGGGTGCCTTCGAGGTCATGAGGAGCGTGCCAACTTCTGAGTCTGCACCTCGATCAGCCCCTTCAGCTCCTCCCCCCAGGGTACCTGCTTCGGTCTCTGCCCCTCCTCCAGACCCCAAGCGAGGGGATCAAATGCTCCAGGTCACCCCACTGGGTGTATTTTCCTCTTCCGAGGCCTCCCCTGACATTTCAGAGGAGCCCCCCTCGAAAGAGGAAATGTAAGAGGAAACATGTTGACTCCCCAGTGTCTGTCACGTCGGATACTGACTTGGAGGATTCGGAAGGGTCCCCAAGATCCCCCTCTGAAGATGTCTCTTTCTCAGACATCCTTGAAATCCTTAAGCAGAGGGGGAACTGGTCTGCCCTTAACCCTTCTGAGGACGAGTCGGTATACTTGCATGCATTTGGTTCTCACCCCTCCACCTCCTGGGTGTCTCCGCCCTTCGATCCATTGATGGAAGTAGTGGCTCAGAAGGCGTGGTGAGCTCCAGACACACTGGAACCAACCCCCCACAGGCCCACTAAGTTTATTACGGCCCCTCAATATAAACAGTTTTTGACTAAGGGTGTCCTCGCTGATGCCATGGTGGTAGCAGCTGCCACGAAAAAGGAGTTGGCTGACACTACTGTACCTGTCCATACCCCTAATAAAGAGTCTAGGACGATGGATAGATACGGGAAGCGGATGTTTTCCTCAGCAACCTTCTCCATGCGGTTGCTGAATTATTTGTGCCACTTCACCCGTCTTCAGAGGGATCTCCTCAAGGAGCTAGGAGATACCCTGCAAGATCCATCAGCTGCGGGGGCTCAAGACAAGATAAACTCCCAGCTGGCGACTCTTAATTCTATCGTCAACTCCTCCATGCATCTCATTTCGTATGCAGCTGATGGGGCGAGTAGGGCCACAGGCATAGGCGTGGCTTTGAGAAGACATGCCTGGATGTGGTTATGTAACTTTGCTGATCCCTTCAAGGTGTCCTTCACCAACACCCCTTTTGATGGTTCGGCTCTGTTTGAACCTCAGGTGAAAGATACCCTTACCAGGTGTGAACAGGAAGGCAAGAATCTCTCTGCCGTGGGAGTCCGTTTTTCCACTCCCTCTAGACCATACCCTAAGTGTCAGAAGAGTGGAAAGATGTGGTTCTGGAAACCCCAGTGAGCCGTGCCTGACAAACATGGTGAGTTTCCCTCCAGAGGGAGAGGAGGGAACAACAATAAATGCCGCCCATGGAGCAGAGGGGGTCCGCAGAATCAGGGCAGCAGAGAATCTTTCTCTGACAAGCCCTTCAAGCACCCCTGAGGGGTTGCCCGGCTGTCTGCCTTCGGAGGCAGTCGAGGGAAGGTTGTCTCTGTACCCAGAAGCCTGGCGTCTCATCACTCGAGACAGATGGGTACAGTCTATCATATCCGGAGGTTACAAAATCCCGTTTGTCCACACCCTCTTAAAATCAAACAACCCCATCCCAGATGTTCCACCCAATCTAAGGGAACAGGCAGTACAAGAAATTTCAAGACAGCTAAAAAAACAGGCCATCTAACAAGTCCCAGCAGACCAGCAAGGATCTGGAATTTACTCAAAGTTCTTTTTGGTACCAAAAAAGACAGGGGACTAGAGACCCATTTTGGATCTCAGCAGACTAAACAAGTCTGTTTAAAGAACGAAGTTCCAGATGGTCACGCTTCAGTCTATGCTACCCTTTTTGGGTCAGAACAATTGGATGTGCTCCATAGATCTTCAGGATGTGTACTACCACATCAAAGTGGACAGGCGTTCCAGAAGGTTTCTCCACTTCCGGCTGGGAGCCAGTCATTACCAGTTCAGAGCCCTGCCCTTTGGTCTCACCACAGCCCCCAGGGTGTTCACCAAATGCATGGCAGTGGTTACCGCTCACCTAAGACGGCAAGGATTCCAGGTGTTTCTGTATCTAGATGACTGGCTCCTTACTGCTACCACCAGACATCAATTGCTGAGAGCCAGGGATCATACCATCCAAACATGCTCCAACCTAGGTATCTCAATAAATTTCGAAAAGTCTGCATTGTTGCCTTGTCAGTCTTTAACCTTTATAGGTGCAAGATTAAATACGGAAGATCTGTCTGCAAGACTCAAGGAGACAGAGTGGCAGACATTCGCCGACATGTACAGGTATTATTAGGATGCAGAAAGATTCAGGCCAAATTTGTCCTAAAAACCTTGGGTCTCATGGCAGCAGCGATCATATTAGTTCCCCTGGCTCATTTTCACATGAGGATTCTCCAGTGGATGCTTTTCACCCAATGGTCCTTTCAATAACTTCCTTTGTCTCACAAGATAATAATTACACAATCATGAAAGACCACTTGGCTTGGTGGATGGTCTCTCCATCAGTATCCCAGGGCAGGCCATTTGTCCTTCCTCCTCCAGTTGCCACGGTGACCAGGGATGCCTCCCTGATTGGGTGGGGGGGGCATTTTCAGGGTAGGACTGTCCAGGGCACCTGGCAACCCCACGAGTACCACTTGCACATAAACGTCTTGGAGATGAGGGCGGTGCTTTTAGCGTTGCAAGCTCTTCAGAACTCTCTACCCACTGGGGCCATTGCAATTCAGACAGACAATATGTCTGTAGTGTGGTACATCAACAAGCAGGGTGGAACCAAGTCCTATCCATTATGTCGAGAAGCACTCAGACTATGGCAGTGGGTGATCTCCTCTCAATAGTTTCTGACAGCAACGCACATCCCTGGGAAGTCCAACGTCATAGCGGACAGGCTAAGCAGAGCTATTCTCATGCCTCACGAGTGGTCTCTCAATCGGACAGTAGCAGACAAAATCTTCCGCAAATGGGGTCAGCCTTGCTGCGACCTTTTCGCAACTCCTCTCAACAGCAAGTGCAACAGTTTCTTCACTCTCTTCCCTCTTCCCGGACACTCCCCCAGAGATGCTCTAGTTCACGATTGGCCCCAGGGACTTCTGTATGCATTCCCACCCTTTCCCCTAATTCCCAAACTAATTCAGAAAACTACCGTGCTGGGGTGCAGGATGATCCTCATTGCCCCCTACTGGCCTCGACAAATCTGGTTCCTGCATCGTCACCTTCTAAAGCAGCCGTGGAATCTGGACCCAGTTCCGGACCTCTTGATCCATCAGTCGTGCAGGCTGCATCAATGTCTTCAGTCTCTCAACCTCACTGCTTGGTTGCTCCACTTCCAACCTTAGCCAGGCTTCCCAGTATTTCCCATTCAGTGCGTGAGATTATCCTTTCTTTGCACAAACCTACAACCAGGAAGACTTATGCTAGTAAGTGGAAACATTTCTCTTTCTGGGCAGAGGCTAGAAATATAGATCCCTTCACAGCCCCTGTCCATAACGTCCTAGACTTTTTAGCAGAACTTTTTCAAGCGGGCTCCTCTTCTGCCACCAACGCTAGCTACAATCTCTAATTTCCATACGGGCCTCTCAGAAACCAGCATCATGTCCCATAAGCTTTGCAAAGCCTTTCTGAAAGGAACAATCTTGCTCAGGCCTCCAGTGAGAGATCCCCCGCCTCCGTGGGACTTAAATTTGATCCTAGCTTCCTTGATACTGCCTCCCTTTGAACCGGCAGCTTCCTGTTCCTTGAAATTGCTTACTTGGAAAACCCTCTTTTTGGTGGCCATTACTTCAGTGAGGAGAGTTTCTGAACTTCAAGCCCTTTGCGTTCATCCTCCTTACCTAGTTTTCCATAAGGATAGAGTTTCATTCAGGACTAATCCTTCGTTCCTTCCTAAGGTCCCCTCCAAAAATAATTTGAATCAGTCCATCGATCTGCCAGTCTTTTTTTCCAAATTATTCCAACAAAGCTGAACACAAATTACACCAGCTGGACGTTCATAGGCAATTACGTTTCTATTTGCATAGGACTGAGCAAATAAGGAAATCAGACCAACTCTTCCTGTCCTATGCGGAGGGTAAGCAGGGTCGACCATTGTCTAAAGTAACCTTATCCAGGTGGTTGTCCTCTATTATTACCCTTGTTTATAAATTGAGGAATAAAGAACTCCCTGCTAAACCTAAAGGCCACTCTACTAGGGCTTTAGCTACATCGGTAGCTTTTCAAGCAAGACTACCGATGGAAGCCATTTGTGCGGTGGCCACATGGGCCACCCATCATACCTTCATTTCACATTATAAATTGGATCTGGCCTCTAGGAGCAGAGCTGATTTTGGTTCCACTGTGCTCACGAGTCTGTTCCGATGAGCCACCCAGGACTAAGGTGCTAGGGACGCTGTCCCAACCAGCAAGAATGAAGGTGAGAGACAACTTAACATTAAGAAGTTATGTAACTACCATAACGTTCCATGTTAGTTGTCTTCTTCTCGCCTTCTTTCTTACGTCCCACCCTCCATCCCCCTAGCCTAGATGGACTGAGAAGAGTCCTTCTATGGGTCTTGTCACTGGCTGAGTCTTTACCGATTATGTCCTCTACCTTTTTCTTCAGCCCTGTAGCTGAAGTTTTTGCTATTGGGACGGTTGTCCTCTTGTATTATGATGGTGTTAGGTCTTCCAAATGAGATCTGGGGGTCTAGCACCAGGCATTGTGGGATATAGGGAGGCCTCGAGCCAGTAAGTAGCTCTCGAGCTTTAGAAAATGGCCAAGTCGGAGCCGAAGGTCGGCTCCAAACCCCAACCAGCAAGAAAGAAGGCGCGAAGAAGACAACTAACATGGAACGTTATGGTAGGTACATAACTTCTTATTCTTGACCTTAGATAGAGAGAGAGAGAGCATTAAGGACCTGTTCCCTAGTGATAGTAGGGTGAGTCATAGTTGATGGTATTTCTTGAGAAGAGGTTGAGGGGGAGAGAGGGGTAAAGATGGAGATGTAGTTCCTGAATATTCCAGGGTTATCTGGGGCTTCTGGTTTTATTTTTTCTTAAAGGAGACCATTTTGTGATCTGAACTTACCAGAGGAGGCATTACTCTAGGGGTGTGCAGTCATCTCCCATATTGGTGAGGACCAGATCCAGTGTGTTTTCACCCCTGGTCATTGTATTGACAGTCTGGTCCAGGGAGTTTGTGTTTACAAGGACCAGGAATCTCTGTGTCTATACTTTTAGTATTGTATATGATTCCCAGTTAATACTGGGATAATTAAAGTTGCCCTTGAATATGGTATTGAGTTGGGTGGTGAGTGTTTCCAGTAAATTTAAATATGTATTATGGGTCTCCTGGGTCATAGAGGGGAACCTGTAGCTTGCAAGAAAGTGGTATGGGATTTTGCATATTGTAATTTGAACGTGAAGAAGGTCGAATGCATTGTCCTGGCTGACCAGCCTTGTGTGTATTTATTTTTGATATAAATCAAGACACCTCCTCCTTTAGTCCCTGTTTTCCAGACCATACTTTTTAGAGACAGATTTAAGTACATTAACAACTTTATATAACTACTAGAAACTTTGACATAGTGTAGCCTGCTCCTTAATTATTTATTAATCATTTGAATTTTGATTTTTATATCTGAAATTGTTTATAAACTACCTATATGAATTCTCAAAAAAGATAGCACAGCTTTCTCTGTTTAGCTCTCTGTTGCAAGAGTAAAGATGCAGGGGTATATATGAGGTCATCAACAAAAGCCACATCAGTATACATCTGATTTTCTAGGATTCCCTTTTATCCTGCTGCATGGAAGCCAGCAGCCTTCCCATATTTCAATCATCCTATTTGTTCCACTTAAAGTGGCAGCCAATTAGTGGACTGTGTCACCCAGGGCAACATCAGGGGAGTCTGTATAGTACCTAAGCCCTCCCCCCTTCTGGCTGACATGTGTGTTCACATATGTGTCATTCTCCCAATGTATGAGGTACCACACATTCTCCCTCCTGAACGCATGTGTGTACTCCTGCACATGCAACTCCCAGAAGACCGCTGCTCAACTGCAGCCTTACAAAGCCAAGTGCAGATCACCAGCCTGTGTGACTCATGCTGTAATCATCACTCACCAGCAAAAGTCAGCATTATAGCAGGCGAGACTACCCCCCTCATCCAGGACGGGGATCCTGCATCAGCACCACTTTCTTTTTCACTCTGGTCAGCTCATTCAACACCCAGGCCCATAATCAAACCTGGGTAATCAGGGCTGTAATTGGGGCTGTATGTCAAGGCACCAGCAAACCAGCAATGAGCATGTCAGTTGAAAACAGCCTGGTCAATGAAAACTTATTTTCCTAAGGGAACTTGTCCTCTAGGCCCCATACCTTTCTAGATTTAAATAGTGTTTTGCAAGGCTGCACCAATGTATAATGTGGGAAAACTCTATGAGACTTTGCCAGCTTTTAACAGGCCACATTCCATATAAAGAAAGGAGGAAAAATCCATTTTAGATTCAGCTTAAAAATGTAACATCCAAACAAATCCTTTTATTCCAAGAATTTAGAATGCACTAAAATTTGTGCAAGCAATTTCTGAAGACTTACAATAAATACTTGCAGGCACATGTAGGCTAATGTTAGACAGGCAGTTCTGTCAGCTGTTTCTTCCTGCCCCCTCATTCAAAAATTGATGAGGTTTATAGTTGCTGCAGCTGTTGAAGTCTACACATTATGCCAGAATTCAGCTGTAGACCTAGGCTTACTATCTAAATATAAGCTTCTGTCTTTATACTGACCACCCTTCCCACTGGGGATTATTGCTGTGGCCCAGCTGGCACTGAGGCAGTCTGCTGCTGGGCCCAGTTGCCTCTGTCTACCAGTGTGCCGTATGATACTTGTTAAAAAAATTAAAAGCACACAAAGGCAGAATTCCAAGTCATTGTGTAACTGCCATCACAATTTGTATTTTTTTATGTTTGCCTGCCATTTTCTTTCTAATAAAATATAAATTGCTTGCCCATAATAAAAACATTGGCTGTGCACGTTACTCCTCCATTCCTTACTTACAAAAGAACAATCCTTAGCAGCAGATACACCGTTTCTGATTAAAGGTTTGTGTTTGCTTCTTTTATTAAACCTTTCGTCTTTGGCTTAGTGTAGCAGACTGTTAAGAAATGAGGTTTTACAACAAAAAATGGGTTATAATTGGAACCAACAGTAAATACAATGAGTGAAAGAAACAAAGCAAAGTTAGACCTTACAGCACATAAACTCCACGGCCATGAATCAGTCATCCCCATCCATCATGCCCAGTCAGGCTGAGTATACTTACCAGTCTAACTCCCAACTGCCTGTAGTGGTGAGGTTGAGCATCTGCTGACACAATGCAAAAAGAGTCAACAGTTTTTATATATTTTTAAAGCTAAATCAGGCTATTATGCAAACTGTGCATTTTAATTCTGTGAAAGATATGTGTCGGCCCAGTCATTCTGTCTATCATTTTAAATTACATGGTTTTCAAAACTCTCATTCCCAGCTGGAGCCTGTACGATACCTAATACTTGTTGGGAGACAGAAACTGCATGAACTTCATTTTAAAGTACTAGATACTAATGCTGTCACTTAGGTAAATACATTTTTTTTTTCATTTTGATCAGTTCATTACCAGGTCAAAGGGATTCAGAACAGAGTAGGTAGATGTTGAGAAACCCTCAAGCTGAAAAACAGAAGGGAATGAAGCAAACAAGGAAGATATTTCTATTGGGGAGTTTTTGCCACATTTTACAAAACATTGGTGGACCCTGGCTCCAGGGATCCATGCAAGTAAATGCCAATGCAATGCAATAATGCACATTTTGGTAGCTGTAGCCCTTACAGTAAGTGTTAAATTCCTCCTCCTCATCATCATCAGCAGCAAATATTATAACATTCGTAATGAGCAACTGCAGTTTCTTAACAATCGCTTGAGCTTCCTATCAGTCCATCATTGTCATAAACCCCCTCAATCACTTGCTACTGAAGAGCCACAAATATACAAATAAAAGCTTGAGTCTAAAGTGTTCCTGTCTGTGTATCGAACTCTGCATTTCTGACATCCTCCTCCTCAGTCTCACATAGAAGGGTATATCACATCGTAGAGCCTATGATCCTAGCAAAATTACCTCATAAACAGACAATGATATACAATGCATTGTGACTTCTTGTTCCAAACCTAAGCTGGCAAAATGTGAAACATGCGTCTATTGCAGAGGTTAATACTGTGAGCTGTAGTTCATGTGGTACAGGGTTTGATTCCATCAGCACTCATTTACTTACTGTGTGACTCATTATCTTTTAGCCATTCCTTGACTTACCACGTAATGCCAGATATCCTGCTAATTGTTTTACAACATTTTTATCATACAATTAAACTGCTACTGTTCATGGTCATAATTGAGAACATATTTTTTGTACGATGGGGCAACAATTCACCCGTACAATCCCCCTCTGCTTGCTTCATTCTTTTCTGTTTTTCAGCTTTAGCATGGCTCATTGCCATCGTACTGTATTATGCAACCTTTCCATCTGGTAATTACTTGATAATGTTTATGAGTTTGTGCTTCTAATCTAATCTATTGCTAATGAATCTTGTATATTTTAATTCTCCTTTCTCCCTGACTTTACACTACAGATGAGTCATAGCTCAGCTGGACAACTCTGTAATGAAAATATTCCTAAGTAACAATAAGTAAGTAGACTCAGAAAACATTAGACTTGTCCTTGCACAAAAAAAAAAAAATCACCATCTCAGAGCATAATATTTCTAGTTATCCTTTAATAACCCAAAGGGCTATCTCTATCGGATGATCATTTTTTTGTCATCAAAGTTACAAGCTGTTGATTTATAACATCATGTAACTGAAGTACAATAACAGAGAGTTGAACAAATATGTTTGGGAGGGGAAGAGGGAAAGAGTTAAGTGGGATACACTGATTTTTCTCAAAGAATAAGGTGGTTTAGGATTATATGATTTGAATGGATACTTTCAATTAAGGTTCAAATATATAACAAAATCAGAAGTTTATAAATCAAAGTGAAGATAGATAATGATGAAATGGGGAGGGGTTGAGAAGTATGGAGAGAACAGAACATTGGATGCCGGTGCTTAAAGAGACCAGCAACCATGTAGAATATTATATTCATAAAATAGCCATAAATATTCTAAGACCAAAGCCAACATGCAAGTGAAGAAAGAAGATTCTACCAACTGACATAGCTGGAAGTAGTGGGTATAGAAAACAGGCAAGAGGGGCTGGAATATAGCGAAGAAAATTAGCAAAAGAATGAATGTATTGGAAGAAAGTAACTAGACAGAGAAAGGGGATAGAGTGGGACGAGGCCAAGCAGAAATTTGGGCTGCAGGTTAGAGACTGCCTTCCCTATCAGGGACTGATAGCAGAATACAGGCAAAGAGAAAAGGATAGGGGAGTCCGAAGTGAAAAAAAAAACTCTGGCAGAGTTTTTAATGGAATATAATACAGACATTGCTTTTAAAAGTGCCAATTAGTAGGGCATATAAAAGATGCATGGTAACTGTAAGAATCAATCCGAAGAGGTTAGAAAAGATTGGAAAGAGAAGGAAATGCAGTATCCAAAAAAAAAATCAAAAAAATTGAATGCCATCTGTATTGCTCCCAAGTATGCAACAAAGTCCATAAGGTTTAGGATTTTCACTCAGAAGTTTTTATACCCCAAGCAGACTTCAAAGAAATTTGCCAGAGATAGCTAGGAAATACTGTAGGTGTGATGGGGAAGAGAGGGGTAACTGGGAACATATTTTACGGAACACAGGAAGCTGGCAGATTGTAAAAATTCCTACAGAGTACTCTGTCAGAAATGGTGGGAAAACAAATGTTATAACTAATAAAATGATTCTTTTGAATATGGATAGAGGATTTGAATTGATCAACCATAGTAAAGCCTTGCTAAGCTTAATGCTATTAGCTGCCAAAACAGCAAACAGGAGAAAATGGAAATTAAAATGTAGACCAACTGTAACTGAAGTAGAGTATCTTGTAAAGGAGATAAAATAACTGGAGGTGGTATCTTTAGGGAAGGAAAGGAGCAAATTATTTAACTATAAATGACATTTATAGCAGTGTTATATGCAGACTAATGTTCAGGAGAAAGGGTAATGTTTAAAGGAAGGCAGGAATTGAGCAATATACATAATGGAGTGAATGAGAATTGTCAAATAGAAAACATGTATAATGTATGAAAATAAAGAAAAGTGTAAACATATTTGCTATGGTTTCTGGGGATGCGTACCTATGTCATTGTTCAAAATGTGAGAAATCAATAAAGGTATTTAAAAAATGGAAGAAAAACAACAGAATGCTGATGGATTACTGCCAGTAACATTTTACTACGTAAGCAATCAGCTGTAGTCTAACTTGTTTCTATTATGATTTGTCAAGTTACAAGCCGGTGAGAACCATTTTGTAGAAGAAAACAGTTACAGAGTCAACCTGAGAAAAAAAAAATGTAAATACACTTTCTCCCTGGTCATCCACTGAAACTGGCCCACAATCCCAACTGGACAAGTCAGTAATGAGATCAATAAATAAACAAATAGCCTTTGAAACTACTGGAGTTGCCCTTACTGAGAAAAAATATGACATAGACATCTTATAGCTTAGTATTTCTAATTATACTCAAATAGCCCAAAGGACTACCTTTATCAACTGAACATTTTCTGTTATCACAATTTTAAGCCGCAACTCCTTTGTGGTGGGCAAACCTTCCGCCTACTCCTAACTTATATATAAACTTATATATACTAACTTCATGGTTGCTCAGATATGAAGAAGGGAGACCCCCCCCACCAAAAAAAAAAGGAATCATGATGGTACACATTGAAACTACACTAACAAAAGTTTCCTGTGGAAAACAACCATCGGGTAGTACAGTGTCACTAAGATGTGGTTGCTACCCTGTGCCATTTGTACTCAACAAGCAGTAGAACAGACATTCAAAACCATGCAGAGCTTCTGCACTGACTACTAAAGAACATCCTCTGAAGTTAGAAATCTGCAAAGAAATTTAACAGGGCAGTTTTTGAATGTAGAGTGAGCAGTAACTATATCAGACTTTACTATGATTAGGAGAATTCATAGCAACATAGTCTTGTAGACATTGCAGACTATTTCCTTGCTTTATGACTACCACTTGTATGAACGGCTTTGTAAAATTGACTAAGAACAATAGAAAAGGGAAAGTCTGTCAGAAATGTTTTGTCTCCAATAATATTACAAAACAGCTCACAGAAGAACGACTGTTAATTACATTACAAGATGCTGCCATTAGTGAGGAGAAGTAAATTAATGGCTAACTTCTTCTAATCCAGGTACAGTAGGAGTAGTTTAAAAAGTTTAAAATAATGTTATCTGGCATAAGTGTAGAGCAAGAATGAATTGATGCTAATGTCACACTTCAAACAACACAAGAAACAATGGACAGGGTGGCAGGATTATAGTGAGGACAGCCTCGAGGGAATCTTGTGATAAAAACAGCAAATTATTATGTACTGTTGAGCTACTTCAAAGCCATGCCAAGCTACACTTCTGACAACATAAATTATATATCGAACATAAAATGTAGTCGGAGTTGGGAACAATGTTACAGTCTGATATCTTGCTCAAATTATCACTCCCTCCTAGAATACACCATAAAAATGTTATACAAGGAGAAACTTATTTATAGTTCACAACAGGAGCCTTGAGAAAACAAAGAAGTTACACCTTGTATGTGTGCACTGCTAATGGAATACTGTAATCACACACATCTGCAGTGCTTCTCTAATTTATTTTTTCTTAACAAATATTTACAGTGTAATAAAAACTGCTGCAAAATGGAGATTTCTTTGTCATATTTACTGCAGGAGTGGCAAATACTTTTGAGCAGCTCACTGTACAGTAAAACTCTTCGATTGAAAAGAAAAGTAAATTATGTATTACTGACATTGATACTTATAGTTATCATTAGCAATAGTGTTATTGTTGATGCCATTTCGTATTTTGTGCATAGTACCAGTGTGTACTGATTGCATGTATTAATTCTGCTTTCATATAGCACTGTGTATTATCTTGCTGTTCTCATATGTAACAAAAACACTGAAAGGTAGAGTACATAAAGTCATGCCATTTAAAAGATTTGTCCTCCCAGCATTTCAACAAAAGAAATACAAATAAGTTTGTTTTCATAGCTGAGGTGCCTATAGCCTGTTCCTGTTTTCAGCAAATATATATATATATATATATATATATATATATATCTACAGTCTGAGAGTGAAATAGAGAGCCTTATCTTCTAAGCATCTGCTTAATATCTACACTAAGTATCTCTTTCAGTAAAAGGATTACCACAAACAAAGAGGCGTCATCACCAAGTATAGTATCAAGGTTGGATGCATAAAACTGAACATGAGCTTGTTTCTTGGATATTGAAAGTATCAAGAGGTCAAAAAGGGTATCAAAATTCACAGAAGGTATAAGAAAATAAAGAATGCAAACCTTTCTGCCCAGTCCATATCTTAGTCAAAAAAATAATAAACTATAGAAAGAAAAACAACTGGTCCAAAGACTAACAGGAGTAATAGAATAAATATGTCAACAGCTGGACTCAGCCCACTGCAGAGATAGAATAAAGGAATTTGAAAGACTCAACTCTGTTGGAAGAAGATATATACTGTATATGGACTGATTCTGTCAGTTAGACTTTTAAGATATTTATTCATGCTCCTTTCTCCAGTCATACTGGCTAACACAGGCAAATTGGGTCTGAAAGAGCTTTCCTGGCGGACTGCTATGCAGTCTAAAAATGTAACAGTGTGCCAAAGCGATATTCAACTACATCTACTTGTAACTAAGTTGGATTTTTGCCTGCCAAAGATCCAGAATGGATGTGCTAGGAATTATCTTATTTTTTTTTTTTTTATTTTGTTTCTGAAAGAAGGAATAGATACAGATTGCCAAACTATTTACTTGTGCTCATCAAGTACCAAATGACTGTTGAACAAGGAGACTTGGCTAACAAAGGACTTTCAGACATTGAAAATAATTTTTGCTTGGAATGACTAGTATTATATTCCACGACTTACCACAGTGCAAGAAACTACTGTAAGTGATTTACAGATTTTTTTTCTGTGTTAAAGCAATCTTTTGTAATTAAATTATGAACTTATTTTTAATGTGGTAATAAAATGTTATACAATATCCAGTCTAGTCTAGTGCAGTGATACCTGATATACCATAGAATAATAGACTTGGAAAGGGGACAAATAATTGTTGAGCCAGCTTTTTCTTACACACAGGTAAATCTGTAGGCTATAATATAAAATATTATATTCCAGCATATGTCTTCTGAAAGCATAAAGGGGCAATAGTCTCAGAATCGACTAATTAAACAACAAAAATGATATGGAAATAACTGCAAACTGTGCAAGCACCTTATAAATGTATAAATTATCACTGCTGCAGTACTGTTAGTTATATGGGTCATACCCTGCCAAGAGTATAACAGCCAACCAGCTTCTAAAGCTTCAGATCACCCTCCACACAACAAAACTATCAGACAGCTCGAGTTGAGCTGACTAAAAGACAAGTTTATTGAGCCCTTCAGTGTTTTCCTGCCAAGAAAGAGTTGGAGGATGATCCCTGAAAGGACAGTACCAGGAAGAACAAGAAATAAATGCCTACACCCAGGCAAAACAATAACTAAAAAACAAGGGGATGGGGGGAGTAAGGGAGAGGCTACTGCAGCAGTGACAAATCTAGCAACTACAGTTAAGGTAAGTTTACTTACACAACTGTACTATTTACATCATATTCATCACTGCTGCAGTAGCCTAAGATATGTTGTTAGATTACCATAGATTGAAGGAGAAGAGTCCAAGAACCCCTGGGAGAATGGACCTTGCAAAGCCTGACCTAGACCTAGAGAAAGAATCATGTTTATGATGCTTTGTAAAAGTATGTACAGAGGACCAAGTTGCCGATTATAGAATATTTCTAGAATCCAACCCTTTCCAAGAAGCCAAAGATGAAGCCAAAGCCCAGGAAGAGTTGGTCTTGACACTATCTAGAATAGTTTTATTGTGGTGAGTATAACAAAAGGTAATAACCTTAGATAACCATTTGGAAATATTCTATTATGACACAGGTTGTTCTTTCTTATCTTCACAAGAAATGAATAATTGATCCAAAGATCTGAAAGATTTAGTCCGGTCAAGATATTACCTGAATTATCTGTGGAAGTCCAAGGGGTGTCTTTTCTCCATCATTTTTGGGTTCAGGAAAGAAAAACAGAGAGATAAATAGTTCTGCTTAAAGTTAACTCGGATACCATTTTAGGCATAAAACAAGAATTAGTTCTCAAAGAAACCCTGTCCCTGTGGAAAACAAGATAGGGTTGACTCACCAAAAGAGCTTGAAACTCAGATACTCTTCTTGCAGAGGTCAGAGCAATTAGTGAAGCTCTTTCCATGTTAAGAACCTCAATCCAGCCAGGTTATCTGTTTCAAATGGAGTAAGAGTTAGCTTCTCTAACACAACATTAAGATCCAAAAGAGGGGCTACTATTTTCTTGGAGTCCTCTTATGCAAAACCCCTTTCAAAAACTTTTTGACATGAGAATGCATTGCAAGAGGAAGATCCATGGGCAGACATGCTGAAATGGTGGATAAATGAACTTTGATAGAAGAGTAAGAAAGATCATAGGATAGTAAAACAAGAGAACAACTAGCCTTGAATGGGTGTTGGTTATATCATTAGCACCAATTAGAAAACCTTTCCCATTTGCTAATATGTCATTTTCTAGTAGTAGACTTTCTTGCTTCCATTCGTACCTGCTGCATCATCAATGCCTAAATGGAATTAAGACCCTATCATGCAGGCAGTCAGTTGAAGTTGAATGGTGTTGGGATTCATCAAACACCCCTGTTCTTGTGTGAGTAGATCAGTCCATGAGGAAGCTTGTGGTAATTGCCCCTGGTTATTTCTAAAGGAAGGGAAAACTGTTTTTGCCTAGGCCAGAAGGCAGTCACCACAACAATCTTGGGGGATTCCTTCTTAATCTTCAGACGTACTCTGAATAGTAGCGGAAAGGGTGGAAAAGCACACAGGAACATTCCTGACCAAGAAAAAAAGGCATGTGCCTTTTAGGCCTTTTTGCATGGAGTCCCATACCAGAATCTTTCCAGCTGATTGTTCAGAGATGAGGCAAATAGGTCTTTTTGAGGAACTCTCGAAAGATGGATCAAATCTTAAAGACCTTCCTGATTTAGTTTCCATTCATGAGGGTCTGCCATGGTACTGCTCAGTTTGTGTGCCACACTGTTTTGCTTTGACAGAATATAGAATGCCTGTAGACTGAGATTATGTTGTGAAGTTATATCCCAAGCTAACATGGCTAGTCTGCAGAGGAGGTATGACATGGTTCCCCCTTGTTTTTTAATGTATCTCATGACTGAGATATTGTGTGTAATAACCTGAAGAGGTCCAAGAGACCAAAGATGATTCAGACAGTTGAGTGCCTTGATCAGGGCAAGCAGCTCTTTTATATTGATATGCTTGCTTCTGTTCTTGGTGTCCAACATACCTTACACTTTTATCCCTACTGAAACTACTCCCAAAGCAAAGTCCGAGGCATGTCTGGTGACTGACTGTTTTGGAACAAGGAGGGAGAGAAGAGACCTGGATATAGGGATAATGGTTGTTTCTGCCAAATGATTTCTATTCAAACCCCACTACTGGGATCTGGAAAATACAAGAATTGTTGGTTCTGGGATGAAATAGACTTCAGAGACCACTGTATCTTTCTCATGTGGAGTCTAGCCAGGTTTATCATGAGAATCACGGAGCCCATAGGACCCAAAATCCTGAGGTTTTACCTCACAGTAACCAAAATCTGAGTGAAAAACCCTAGAAACAGATCTACTTATTCTGGTGAAAAAAAGCTCTTTGAACTGTTGATGTCTAGCTGACATCACAGAGACACAATCCTGTGAGAAGGAGTCAAGAAAGATTTTTAATGTTCTCTTGGAATCTCAGTTTTGTAAGAAAACTCTCACCCAAAAGAGAGATTCATAACATTTTGAAAAAAAGCAGTAAAGATAAGCAAGTCATCTAAATATGGGAAACAAAAGTGGATATCCTATAGCCTGCAGTGAGCTATAACTGGAGCTAGACATTTTGTGAACAGTCTTGGTGCACTGGATAGACCCAAGGGTAAGGTAGAGAACTGATAATGTGATCCAAACACACAATACCATAAGAAATGCCTGAAGGCTGGATGAATAGGAATGTGATGATAAGCATCCTTTCAATCTAGTATTACAAGGAAACATATAAGAGGAATAAAAGGCTTTGATGTGACATAATTTTGAATTTGGGCAATGTCACAAACAGCTTTAGGAAAGAAAGATCCAGAACTGATCTCCAAGCTCTTTCTTTCTTTGAAACTAAAAACATCCTTGAATAAAACCCCTTTACCACCTGGAGAGAGGGAACTGGATCTGTCACATTCCCTGGGACAGCATGTGATGAAGGACAAATGGAAACAAAAGAGTCTGGTCTGGAGGATGTGGAATTATGCCACGGAAAGGAGAGATTTCCTCCTATTGCCATCTGTAACTTTGGTGAATGATCTTCAGAACCAATTTGTATGAAACCTTCTGTTGCTAAAGAGAAAACTGGAGATTCAGACTTTCTGGAAGAAAAAAAAGGGTCTACCAGGGTGGGAGTGGGGAATAAAGTCTCTTAAATAGTTATTCTGTGTTATTGGAATGTCTTTGGTTTTAGGAATTTCTAGACTCCTCCTTGGAATTCCCTCTCCATTTCTTCTTAAATATCTGTTTACTTGCATTTTGTTGAGACTGTATTTCTTTTCTTAAAAGAATTGGATGAAGAGTTAGGAAAGCCCTTGGAAAATTAGGAAAAGAGGGCTGAAAATCTTAGAGATTCTCCTGTATCAGCTTACCCCTTTTTATCACATGTTTTGATTACCTCTGCAGCAGAGGGTTCAAAAAACAAATTTCTATCCAAAGGGAAATTTAAAATCTATTTTTAAGTTCTGCAAATGAAGCCATGCAAGCCTCCTCAAAAGAGTACCAGAGTCATACACACATTGTATAGAATGAGTAGTGATTTGAACAATAGAATACATTAAGTTATTTAAAGCAGAATTTTCCTCACAAGACGAAATTGCAGACCAAACATCGCTCAACTTTCACAATTAGTCAAGACAAACTTTAACATACTGACAATTCAAAATTCTGAAAATTGGAGTTGCAGAAGCATACACTTTTTCCCCATACTTAACAACATCATTAAAAAAAACTGAAGATTTTTATACATCCTATTTGCCCTTTTAGGGGCAGCTGTCTGGCTGCCAGGAAGATTGCAGGCAATAACTCACACATCCTCCAAAGCTAACAGAACTTGAGGAATAAGTGCAGGTTCTGAAAATTTACTCTGTAACAGGTCATAATATTTTCTTAAGGACTGAGTAACCTCAGTGTTCTATTGAAAACACTGCCACATTCTGGAAATAGTCTTAACATTAAAAGAGCCCCCATCCTCTGAGTCTGAATCAGAAATAAAAAAAAACCTGTAGCTGTCCCTTCATCCCCCTGTCCAGATTCAGAATTTTGAATCTCTTCAAGAAAGGATGTATCCTTCTTTCTTTACCAGAAACTACTTTACAAGAAGGATTAATAGCCATAGCCTGAATTAAAACCTGAGCCAGACCCAGTAAACCACTCTTATCTATGGAAATTTGAGGAGCAGATACATGTTTAGTTTTCGATTTCTTTTTGGCAGGAGAAAATGGGACCAGCAGTGTTACTGATGGCAACAGGAGTTTCCCCAAGGATGGGCACAACATTCTGACAAAACAGGAAAGCATTGCCTGTTCCCTCTCACAGAAATAAAAGAGTAGCTATCCCTTGCCCACTGGGTGGACCCCAACAGCCACAGTGGACATGGCTAACCCCCTGTCCATAGTGGCTGTAGATGCTAAATAAGAGGAATCCGGGTAAAAGATGAGTCATCTGAGGTACAACAAATTACCACAGCAGAGTCACCTACCTGCAGCAGAGGAAAATTGCTAGCCTTCTGTGATGGATTCAAAGGCTGTTTATATTATCTTTTCTTTTTCTGGATGGAAGAACAACCGACCATGGGATCTACAGCTATTTCCATGGTCAAGCCAAAAATGGTGCCTCTTTCCCTGAAAAAAACAAGCCGCAAATGCTGGTAAAAACAGAAAGTCTTGAAAAAAGTCACCTTTTTTTACAGACAAACACAATAAAAAGCACTTTAAAACACGCTGTCACCTCCACAAAGTAAACACAATTTCTCCACAGAAAAATTTTTTTTTCAGTTATTTTAACCAACTTTAAACTTATAAGAAAAAGAGTGCTCCCATTTAAATGTTCAGTATAGTCTTGTAACAATCTGTTAAAACACAAAATCCTAGCTTTAAAATAACTTTCCTAAAGGGGAAAGTATCAATAATAATCAAAATTATTAAATGGAAATTTTTTTCTGTAAAGGGAACATATCTGCCCAGTAAAGGAACAGCATAAGCCAACCATGGATCCTCGAAACTTCAGAGGAGAGTACTGTTCATCAACAGTGACGCTCTGAAGGGCTTGGTTCCCAAACTTGTCTTTTAGTTAGCTCAGCTTGAACAGCCTGACAGTTTTGGTGCATGGCAGGTGTATTGAAGCTTTGGAAGCTGGCCTGCTATTATATCCTTGTTGATTGGATATAACCCATATAGTTAAGACTATTGCAGCAGTGATCAATATGATGACCACTAGAACTGATTCCTAATAGGCAAGTAACTATTTTAGAATATTTCATTAGTTTGATGATTAGTTCATAGGTTGGTGCTAGGCTTTCGGCCCTAGGGCCTATACAAGCCTAATCATAACAATTCCCAGGCTATTTCTTCCCAGAATTTTGCCTTAAAAGTTTGTTATCATTGCTGTCAGGTTTTTAGATTATGGCTAACATTTCAGTAATTGTGGAGACTGGTGAGGAAAATACAGGCCAGCAGGCTGCATGCATTTCAGCAAGGGACTCTGAGTCAGTATCAAGTTGGAACCCACATTTGGAAAGTGCAATAGGCAATAATTTGAAAATTAAATCTGAGACCTCATTTTGCCCTGCCACCCCTATAGAATGGGAGAAAGACAGAGGTAGGTAGTCTAACAGAAGATAACATATTTTTGTCTGTATATGGGAATGGTTTAGGCACCATAGAGACATGCTGCTAGCACAGATTAGAGATTTGTAATCTTGCCTTTTTAGAAAGGAACCTATTTTGAGAGGTGTATAGAGTTATATTGATTTCTTAAAGACTTGAAGCCTGTGTTCCAAAATTTCCGAAACCAAAAGTTCTCACTGACTCCTGCTTCCCTCCTCCTGGGTCTGGAGCACCCAACAATGCTACCTCAATGGCAACAAGACTTCCAATAACAAGAGAGTAGCTTCTTCTCTCTCCTCTAAAGCTGCCAAGGTAATTATTCTGGTATGATTACTAGCTTGAAAGAAGTATGAATGGTAAAGGTAACACAAAACACTGGCTCCAAAGCTGACAGTTCAATGGAAACTCCTAAATGGTTTATTGCCAGTAGTGATGATATTGGCTTGTTACAAAGGATGGGCAAAACAAATTCTGCCTAGACAAATTAATTCCTGTTGGAAGTGCAGATAGTTTTTTACTTTGGCGTAAATGTAGAAAACAGCTTGCAATATGAGTCTAGAGGTGAAGCAATTCTAATGTCAGGAAGTTTCTATGATAATTTTAGCCAAGTATTAAAAGACACAAAGAGATGAAGATCCTGCCTGATGACCTGCAAGATACAGAATATATGGGGAGGAAACAACCAACCTTAGAGAAAGTATAGCTAAAGCTAACATTTGGGAAAGTGGAAGACACACATCCAGTGTATGTCACCAGAAAGCCAGGTGATGATTTCTTAATTGGCAATGACGTGCTGAAAAGGTTTAGGCCTATAATTGACTATTTTTATGGGGTCTTGTGGTCACAGGTAAATATGCCAATTCCCTTTGAAAATATATCAAAGGTTCATGAGCAGAATCAGACTGTTTGGAAAAAAATTATGCTGTGATTAAAGTGATTTTATGAGGTCTAATATGCCAGATGTGTCAGCACTTGAAAACACTGAGGATCTAGAGACAGAGGATACTTGTGGTATATATGTCAAGGCAGGACATAACAAAATTTGAGATAAATGTTAGAGGTCTGACATTATTTACTAAAGAAATAAACCCAAATATCTTAGAAAGTTAGCGAAAAGTTGATAGTAGTACCCAACCGAGCATCTTATCTTCCATGTGGAAAATGCAAATGAAAGTTCACTATATCATGAGTCATTTCTTTGCAGAATATGGTAAGAAAGAAATGAAATGTGTGTGTCAGTTAAGGCAAAAGATATACAGCTGTATAAATCTGTTGTATGCTTGAGATATAAAATGTGTCATGAGTGAGCTGTGTTATAGAATGCTAAAGAGACAAAGGACCAAAGTGAAATTTGTTAAAAATTCAGAATTGTTCCAAATCATTTGGTGAATTTTAAAGAGTATACAAAGTTGTGCTTTAAAACTAGAGATAGGACAAAGGACATTGCAGCACTGTGTACAGGTGGTAAGCGGCCTAACTCACATGTACATAGGGTAAATGTCCAGGAGCTCCTGTGTGTGTGTGTGTGTGTGTGTGTGTGTGTGTGTGTGTGTGTGTGTGTGTGTGTGTGTGTGTGTGTACTGAGGGGGATAGGTAAGGAATTGTAAGTCTGGACATGTGTGTGACCATGGGTGGAGTGTGTGCAGGCAGAGGTGTAACTAGGCTGGGGTAAGGCTGCCCTGCCAGGGGGGCCTAACTGGGAGTCCAGCACTTGTCAAAGTTGAAGAGCTGAAGTGCTAGGGTCCTTAAGTTTGAGTCTGTTTCAAGTTTATCCCATTAACAAAATGGAAGTATTTCTCATGTGAAGTTAATGGTCATTACATTGTGCTGTCTCGTGCAGTTCTGGATAAAGAACAGCTTAGGAAAGTGCACAGCTGAAAATGTGTCCAGCATGGTAGAAAAAAGTGTATTTTGGCAATAACTTCCTTTTCCGTAATTTCCAGTGATAGGTTGAGCAGGCTATGCAGGCATACAGTTGTGAGACAGAAAGAGAGAGGCAGTGTGTGAAATGTTTAATCAGTTTTCATGTGTGTTTGTAAAAGATGCTTATAATTGTGAGGTAACTGATCTTCATAGGTTCATAGGTGTTTACTAGGCTAACGATTACAAGGGGATTTTTAACCCTTGCCATGCATTCCAAATCTCTGACAAGTTCTGGTACCCTTGATAAGTGTAAGCAGGGGCTTGGGAGATGCAACATTTTACAAGCATGGGCCTGAAATATGAACCATTTATAGTTTGCGTCTGTCCATTAGAGACATAGGTGCCAAACCAGTGATGAATTTCCTGTTGCTCATCCATTTGTCCATGTTGCACTTGAATTGGGTTAGGGAGGAACTCTGCTTCACACGGATGGGGAGCCTGTACAATAGACAGAGTAGTCACTGGGATACATACCTGTCTCTCCAGCAGGTCCTATTTATGATATAGGCAGGGTTTAAGTCTTTAGAATGGGTAATTCTGGTCCTTTTTGTTTTGTGTATATGTAGGAGGTCCATCAGAGTGGGGTCTTACAATGCCTAGTATGTCAGGCATAGAGTTCCCTTCAACAGCCTGTAGGAAACAATACACGGATAGGGCCATGAGGCAGTCTGCATAGGACATTTTACTCACGCCCAGTATTCTTTTAATGAGAAACTTCTGTGGATGTTCCAATTATTGGATATGGCTGGTTAGACATATACCAAAGAGGGCATTGTCCTCATTGATAGGTCTGATGAATGCCGAATACAGTGGAATAATGACTTCCTTAGACTTAGATGCCATACCTTTGTTTATATGTTGTGCAACATAGAATGATTTCCTCACTACTGTAAACACGTGAACACATGATGACCAAAGGCTAGAATACTGTCTTTGTGTGTCCTTAAGTTCCTGACTACTGGGTCAACTCTAAGGGGTGTGTTGTCAATATGATATTTACCAGGGGTGGATGACTTCCCAAAGGACACTTTTATGCATTTCTTGGAATTTAGTTTCAGTCCATGGCCCTGGCACCAGTTATTTGTCTGTGTCAGCTCTTCCTGGAGAACATTTGTGTCAGTGTGGGATTCAATGACAGCTCCTAAATTGCAATGATCTGCAGATTTAGTCAGCCAGAGACCATTACCATTAGTCTTAACTTCGTAGAAGTAAATGCCAAAAAGGATCAGTCTAAGCACTGATCCCTGAGGGACTCCACTTGTGACTGGCCTTTTTCTAGAGGCGAACTCCCCAATTCTAACTTCCTGGGTTTTGTCTGAGCCAGTTGGCTATCCACTGGGTGACATATGGGTTTGTACCTAAACTCTTGAGTTTGTCAACAATGCCTGAGTGGGGTATTGTGTCAAATGCCTTGGCCAGGTCAAGGTAGGCAGCATTAACCATTTTTCCCTCAGCCATTGCTTTGGCAACCTTCTCAAAGAAGTCCAACAGGTTGAGTAGGCATGACCTGCCCTTGATGAAACCAAACTGCGTTGGGTCCAGTGTCTGGAGGTTTACTGTATCATTAGTGATCATTTCCATGCTAAATCTTTCCATGGCGTTGCATATAAGACTAGTGAGACTTATGGTCTGCAGTTTCCAGGGTCTGTAGATTGCCCACCTTTGCAGAGAAGCATGACTGTTACTGTTCTCCTTTTGTGAGGCACAAAGCCTGTTTGCAGGCTACAGTTAAACAATGATTCCAGAAGGTCTGATAGGTCATGATATGATGTTGTCAATTTTCATTCTATCAGTCTTCAGAACTGATTCAGCCACTACAATAGCTCATGGGAACCAAAAACTCTCAAGCCTATCCCTTACCCACAACGCACCTATCCTAATTACCTTAAATCTTGTTTTCTGCTTTACAAGTTAGAAGTGGTACCATTTCGTCTCGAGTCAGATAAGTGATTTATTTCTTTTTCCTTCTGTCAGAAGCTTAATTTTCCTTATTCTTTTATTAAAAAACCTTACCCTTTAATACTTTCTTCTACATTTTTGTGTAGCTCTTTGATATCATCATTGATATCTTTTCCTCCTTCTATCTCTTGTACACTTTGTATAGCCGTAAAATATCATAGCTGATATTTCCTCCTTTTAAAAAAATTCTGTTTTACTGTTTTCTTTCTGCTGAAACTGTTGTGGAGAGCACATGTGTGTGTCTGTGTGTAGTTGTTTCTCCAATGGCAGATAAAGGAAAAGGCTCAGCGGGTATTAAGTGCTGTGAGAAATGTGGTCACAAAATTCCCTACTCTGACTCACATTCTCTATGCATATATTGTTTGGGGTCCCGCCACCTTCAGGAGGATTGCTCCATTTGCCACTCCTTCAGCCATCATGCTCTCACAGAGAGAAAGAACCAACTGATACTGAAGATGATGTGGAGAAATTGGTGAGGAAAATTCTCTGGGCACAAGGGATGACAGGGACCACATTGGTTCCTACCGCCATGGGTCAGGGACTTCAGTCTTCAACTACCCCTCCTTTAATTCCTCCTCTAACTTCCCTGAAAGCTTCAGAGACAATTTTTCTGAGCTGACTGCACCAACTACATCAGGTCCGAAGACATCCTCACCTCCGGATCCGACAATTGCTTTGAGCTCTTCTGTTCAGTTGGAACTGGAGACCTCTCAGAGCCATATCTGTCCTGTCAGTTCCGAGGGGCTGGAATCAACTCCTGTTTTTTGGAGCCATCTCTGCACCTCAGAGCTTCAGTGTGGATCAGCTCAGCTCTGGCATCTGCCTTGGGAAGTATCTCGTCAGGGCGGAAAAGTCCAATGGCTCCAAGGTCTGCCTTCACGGATCCAGGATCCTTTCCTTCTCTGGGAGATCTGCTTTCAAGGCTATGGAGAGAGCCATATCTGTGTCAGTCAGTCAGTTCTTTCCTTCTTGGAACAGTCAACTCTGTCACATTTTTGTTCAGAACCTCAGCCATTGTCTCCACCAGGACAGCAAGTACCAAAGCCTCAATTTGCCCAGCAGGATGCCCCCTCTTCTTACGATATCTCCCCAGAACACCCTACTGAGGAGGTCCCTAAGAAGAAGAAGTGCAAGGGGAAGCACTTGGATTCTCTGGAAGAATCTATCACAGAATACACTGATTTTGAATAGGATGAAGGATCCCCATGGTCACCTCTTACGATGTCTCATTTGGAGACACCCTAGAAATCCTTAAGCAGAGAGATGGTTGGATGTCCACCAATCATTCATCTAAGGAATCTGTGTGCCTGTAGACCATTGATACCTGCCCATCTAGTTCCTGGGTAACTCCACCTACTGATGAGCTCATTGAGTTGATCTCTCGGCAGGCATGAAAGCCCCTGATTCCAGTTAGCTGATCCCCCAGAGACTGGACAAAATTATCACTGCCCCCAAGGATAAACCATATTTGGAAAAAGGTTTGCCTGTGGATGCCATGGTCCTGGTGGCAGCCACAAAAAGGAACTAGGAGAGGATTGTTGCTCTATCCATCTGCCAAACAAAGAGTCTAGGATGATGGATAGATTTGGGATGTGAGTTTATGTGTCAATCACCTTAGCCTTCTGGTCCTTGAACTATCTGGCACATTTCACCAAACTACAGAAGGATTTGATTAAAGAACTTTCAGATACCCTCTCAGGAGCCATTTTTGAAGACGTTTTGGAATCTGTTACCTCATAGTTGGCCACCCTAAATTCAATTTCTAATTCTTCCATGAAGCTAATTTTGCATGTAGCCAAAGGAATGACCATATCAGTGGATTCAGGTGTTGCCATAAGGAGACAAGCTTGAATGCGCTTGTGTGATTTTTTGGAGACCTTTAAGTCTTTGTTCATCAATACTCCTTTTAATGGCATGTCATTGTTTGGCCATAAAGTTAAAGACACATTGACCAGGTGTGAGAAAGATGGGAAAGCCCTTTCTGCTGTGGATGTATGTTTTTCCACTCTGCAAAGATCCTTCTCAAGGAATCAAAGCAGTGGTGGAAAATGTGGTTCAGGAAATCCCAATGGTCTTCTCAGGACATACATGGTGGTGGCTCCCCCAGGGGCAGAGGTGGGAAATCTAATGGGAGACACCACCCTCATGACAGAGGGGACTTTTTTTGGTAAACCCTTTCAGTGCTCCTGAGAGAACGCCCGATTGTCCTCCTCTGGATACAGTCAGGTGTCACTGGTTCCTGCATTAGAGAGCCTGGCTACAGATAACGTCTGATACATAGGTGCAAAGGATAATATCCAGAAGTTATATTATACCATTTTCCTTCCCCTGTCCAGTTACAAAAGAATCGTAGATGTTTCATCCAGTCAAAGGGAAGAAGCAGCACTACATATACAAAAGCTTCTAGAAATAAGAGTCATCAAGAGGTCCCACCAGACCAGAAAGAAACCAGGATTTACTCAAGGTTCTTTTTAGTGCCAAAAAAAAACAGGGGACTGGAGACTGATTTTTGGATCTCAGCAAACTAAACAAATCAGTTTGGCGAACCAAATTTCGGATGGTCACAGTTCGATCCATTCTTCCTTTTTTGAAACAAGGTGACGAGATGTGTTCAGTAAACCTTCAGAATATGTAAAGATGCACAGAAGATCTTGAGCTTCCTGCCAGGAGCCAGTCACTACCAATTCAGAGTACTGCACTTTGACCTCACCACAGCCCCCAGGGCATTCACCAAGTGCATGGCAGTAGTAGCAGCTCACTTGAGACTGCAAAGATTCCAGGTGTTCCCATATTTGGACAACTGGTTCATCACTGCCATGACCAGGCATCAACTGCTAGAGGAAAGAGAAAAAGTGCTCCAAACAATCTCTTTCCAGGGCATTACCATAAATTAAGAAAAATCTCATCTAGAACCAACACAAACACTAGATTTCATAGGGGATTCCTTAAACACAAAGACCGCAGGTGCTTCCCTTCCCCACAAAGACTGGAGACAATCTGATTTCAAGTCAGGAGAATAATCAACAGCAACAAAGTACCAGCAAGATTAGTTCTTCAGGCACTGGGGTCCATGCCAGAATCAATAACACTTATTCCCTTGGCCAGATTTCAGATCAGAATTTTACAATGGCTGCTTGCAAAAAAATGGTCCATCCTTTATCAACCAATGTCAACACAAATTATAATCACCAGTATCTGCAAAAGAGATCTTACATGGTGGATTCTACAGGATCAAGTTTTGCAGGGTCATCCTTTCATTCCCCCTCAGCCCAAGGCCACAGTGACCATGGACACTTCCCAGTTAGGGTGGGAGGCATTGTCTAGGGAGGATGGTTCAAGGCACTTGGTCCCCAATAGAGGCCAATTTGCACATCAACATCTTAGAGATGAGAGCAGTGTTTTTAGCACTGCATGTCTTCCAAGATGTTCCTCCCTCAGGGACAGTTGCAATGTTGCAGTTCAAATGGACAACATGTCAGTAGTTTGGTACATCAGCAAACAAGGAAGAACCTACCCATTGTGTCAAGAAGCTCTCAGAGTCTGGCAATGGGCAATGTCATCCAAACATTTTCTCATAGCAATGCACATTCCAGGGAAGTCCACTGTGATAGCAGACAAATTGAGCAGGTGCATGCTTTTACCTCATGAACGGTCCCAAAATCAGAAAGTGTTGGAACAGATATTCCGAAGATGGGTTCAGCCATGCTGCTGTCTGTTTATCTCTTCCCTAAACAACAAGGGCAGCACCTTTTTGCCCTGATTCCCCCAAGGGGGAGTTACTGAGGGATTCTCTTCTACACAATTCCCCCCCCTGTGGTCTCCTATATCCCTTTCCACCACTTCCATTAATTCCCAAGTTCCCCCAGGAACACCCTACTGAGGAGGTCCCTAGGAAGAAGAAGCTAGGGGAACAACTTGGATTCTCTGGAAGAATCTATCACAGAATACACTGATTTTGAATAGGTTGAAGGATCCACATGGTCACCTCTTATGATGTCTCATTTGGAGACACCCTAGAAATCCTTAAGCAGAGAGATGATTGGATGTCCACCAATCATTCATCTAAGGAATCTGTGTGCCTGTAGGCCATTGGTACCAGCCCATCTAGTTCCTGGGTAACTCCACCTACTGATGAGCTCATTGAGTTGATCTCTCGGCAGGCATGAAAGCCCCTGATTCAACTTAGCTGATCCCCCAGAGACTAGACAAAATTATCACTGCCCCCGAGGATAAACCATATTTGGACAAAGGTTTGCGTGTGGATGCCATGGTCCTGGTGGCAGCCACAAAAAGGAACTAGGAGAGGATTGTTGCTCTATCCATTTGCCCAGCAAGGAGTCTAGGATGATGGATAGATTTGGGATGTGAGTTTATGTGTCAATGACCTTAGCCTTATGGTCCTTGAACTATCTGGCACATTTCACCAAACTACAGAAGGATTTGATTAAAGAACTTTCAGATACCCTCTCAGGAGCCATTTCTGAAGAGGTTTTGTAATCTGTTACCTCACAGTTGGCCACCCTAAATTCAATTTCAAACACTTCCATGAAGCTCATTTTGCATGTAGCCAAAGGAATGACCATATCAGTGGGTTCAGGTGTTGCCATAAGGAGACAAGCTTGAATGCACTTGTGTGATTTTTGGAGCCCTTTAAGTCTTTGTTCATCAATACTCCTTTTAATGGCATGTCATTGTTTGGCCATAAAGTTAAAGACACATTGACCATGTGTGGGAAAGATGGGAAACCCTTTCTGCAGTGGGTGTATGTTTTTCCACTCTGCAAAAATCCTTTTCAAGAAATCACTGCAGTGGTGGAAGAATGTGGTTCAGGAAGTCCCAAGGGTCCTCTCAGGACACACATGGTGGTGGCTCCCCCAGGGGCAGAGGTGGGAAATCTAATGGGAGACACCACCCTCATGACAGAGGGGACTTGCAAAACCAAGGGTATAGAGATTCTTTTTTTGGTAAACCCTTTCAGTGCTCCTGAGAGAACGCCCGATTGTCCTCCTCTGGATATAGTCAGGGGTCACTGGTTCCTGCATTAGAGAGCCTGGCTACAGATAACATCTGATACATGGGTGCAAAGGATAATATCCAGAAGTTATATTATACCATTTTCCTTCCCCCGTCTAGTTACAAAAGAATCCTAGATGTTTCATCCAGTCAAAGGGAAGAAGCAGCACTACATATACAAAAGCTTCTAGAAATAAGAGTCATCAAGAGGTCCCACCAGACCAGAAAGAAACCAGGATTTACTCAAGGTTCTTTTTAGTGCCAAAAAACAGGGGACCGGAGACCGATTTTTGGATCTCAGCAAACTAAACAAATCAGTTTGGCGAACCAAATTCCAGATGGTCACAGTTCGATCCATTCTTCCTTTTTTGAAACAAGGTGATGAGATGTGTTCAGTAAACCTTCAGAATGTGTAAAGATGCACAGAAGATCTTGAGCTTCCTGCTAGGAGCCAGTCACTACCAATTCAGAGTACTGCACTTTGACCTCACCACAGCCCCCAGGGTGTTCACCAAGTGCATGGCAGTAGTAGCAGCTCATTTGAGACTGCAAGGATTCCAAGTGTTCCCATATTTGGACAACTGGTTCATCACTGCCATGACCAGGCATCGACTGCTAGAGGAAAGAGAAAAAGTGCTCCAAACAATCTCTTTCCGGGGCATTACCATAAATTAAGAAAAATCTCACCTAGAACCAACACAAACACTATATTTCATAGGGGCTTCCTTAAACACAAAGACCGCAGTTGTTTTCCTTCCTCCACAAAGACTGGAGACAATCTGTTTTCAAGTCTGGAGAATAATCAACAGCAACAAAGTACCAGCAAGATTAGTTCTTCAGGCACTGGGGTCCATGCCAGCATCAATAACACTTGTTCCCTTGGCCAGATTTCAGATCAGAATTTTACAATGGCTGCTTGCAAAAGAATGGTCCATCCTTTATCAACCAATGTCAACACAAATTATAATCACCAGTATCTGCAAAAGAGATCTTAACATGGTGGATTCTACAGGATCAAGTTTTGCAGGGTCATCCTTTCATTCCCTCTCAGCCCAAGGCCACAGTGACCATGGACACTTCCCAGTTAGGGTGGGAGGCATTGTCTAGGAAGGATGGTTCAAGGCACTTGGTCCCCAGTAGAGGCCAATTTGCACATCAACATCTTAGAGATGAGAGCAGTGTTTTTAGCACTGCATGTCTTCCAAGATGTTCCTCCCTCAGGGACAGTTGCAATGTTGCAGTTCAAATGGATAACATGCCAGTAGTGTAGTACATCAGCAAACAAGGAAGAACCTACCCATTGTGTCAAGAAGCTCTCAGAGTCTGGCAATGGGCAATGTCATCCAACCATTTTCTCATAGCAATGCACATTCCAGGGAAGTCCACTGTGATAGCAGACAAATTGAGCAGGTTCATACTTTTACCTCATGAACGGTCCCAAAATCAGAAAGTGTTGGAACAGATATTCTGAAGATGGGTTCAGCCATGCTACTGTCTGTTTACCTCTCCCCTAAACAACAAGGGCGGCACCTTTTTGCCCTGATTCCCCCAAGGGGTAGTTACTGAGGTATTCTCGTCTTCACAATTGCCCTCCCCCCCGGTCTCCTATATCCCTTTCCACCACTTCCATTAATTCCCAAGTTCCTACAGAAAGCAATCAGGCTGGAGAGCACAGTTATCCTCATTGCACCTTATTGGCCTCAACATATTTGTTTCTCCTTCCTTTGGCCTCACCTAATTCAGCAGCCTTGAATTATGGATCCAATGCCAGATCTCCTGCCTCACCTGACAGGCATGCATCATCCAGATATTCCAAATCTTAAACTGACAGCTTGGTTTCTCCAGTTCCATTAGTAGCCAGACAACCTATGCTCCCTTCCCCTGTCTGACACATACTGTTATCTTCTCCTAAACCTTCTACACAAAAGTTTACTCTGGTAAATGGAAGAGATTTGCATATTGGGTTCGCCAGAATGACAGTGAAGTTTTTTTGGCTCCAGTTCATGATATTCTACACTTTTTAGCTGCACTTTTCAATGCAGGGGCTTCGGCTTCCACAATCAAAGTACAATTTGCAGCTATATCTAATTTTCACATTGGCTTTCAAGGCTCCTCAGTTGCTTGTCACAAGCTTTGTAAAGCTTTTTTGATGGGTACTCTTCTTGTAAAGCCTCCTTATAAAGATCCTATTCCTCACTGGGACCTGAATTTGGTGTTGCAAGCAATCGCTCAGTCTCCCTTTGAACTGGCTGTGATATAAAGTTCCTGACCTAGAAAACATTTTTCTTAGTGGCAGTAACATCTGTAAGAAGGATTTTAGAGATTCAAGCTTTATCTTCTAAACCTCCATACCTAATTTTTCACAAAGACAGACTCTTGCTCAGAACCAGTCACTCTCTACCTAAGGTGGCTTCAGAGACCAGTATAAACCAATGCATTAATCTGCCAGTATTCTTGCCTAACTTCCCTAACGAAGGTGAATATTGCTTACATTTGCTGGATGTTCATAGACAATTAAGATTCTATCTTCATAGAACAAAAGATTTCAGGAAGTCAGACCAGTTATTTGTTTCCTTCTCACATACCAGACTGAGAAAACATGTGACCAAAGTAACTTTAGCCAGATGGCTCACAAATTGTATTTCATTCATTTATACTAAATTGGGTGTTTCCTTGTCAAAACCCTTGTGAGCTCATTCAACCAGGGCCATAGCAACGTCAGCTATATTCCAGTCTAGAGCTTCCATGGATGATGTCTGTGCAGCATCAACTTGGGCTACTCCTCATACCTTTATTACTCATTACAAATTGGATCTGGTCTCCAGCGGTAGAGCATCATTCAGCTCAATGGCACTTAAGAACATCCTTCCTTAAGTCCACCCAGGATATAAAGTAGCTGGGGACTCTGTCACACAGGTTCAGGATAGAATGAACATTCACAACATCAAATAAAGAAGTTATATACTTACCATAACATTCAATCTGTATTGTCTATTTTCATTCTTCCTCAACTCCCCACCCTCTAAATCCCTTCCATTGACTTCTGGAAGAACAGGCAGTAAATGAATTATTACCTTTTTTGTTATATGTTTACAATCCCAGATATAGTCTCCATGAAAGCATTAGTCTTTTTCTATCAGCAAACTCGATCTGAGGTAATTAGGATAGGTGCATTTGTGGATAAGGAATGGGCTTGAGAGTTTTTGGTTCCCACACGCTATTGTAGCGACCGAGTCAGTTCTGAGGATTGGAACTGAACCCACAGGTTGAGGAAGAATAAAAATGGGCAAGACAAACGGAATGTTATGGTGAGCACATAACTTCTTTTTTCATGCTATTTAGAAGGCATCCTGAGATATTGCCTGGGCCCAATGATGCAGTGTTCCTGGCCTACGAGAGAGCATTAAGGACTTGTTCCCTAATGATAGTAGAGGGAGTTATATTTGATGGTATTTCTTGAGGGAAGGTTGAGGTGGAAAGAGAGAGTTTTAAAGTTGAAGCTGAATTTTAACAGCTAGTAGGTTCGCTATATTTTCCGGCTCAGTATAGGTGGGTCCATTTACAATGAGCTCGGCATACACTTGTGTATTGCCTTTGAGGTTGCAGACATAGCTAAAGAATGCCTTGTGGCTGTCCTTGGACAGGAGGCAAATTTACCTCAAATTTGGCTTTGGTAGACTTTTTCTTCGGAGTTGTTTGTTTAGTTTGATGAGAGTGCTTTTATCCTGCTGGGTGTTGCACCTCCTAATTTTTTTCCATGATTTGCTTTATTTTGTTATACAGTCTATTGTTTTTGTGATTCCACCAGGCTGGCTTGTTTTTTTAGTTAGTTCTGTACTTCTTCCTGAGGGGTGTAGCTGCTTCTGTGCAGCTATCAACATGCTTGTATAAGGATTCTGTGAACTGTTCTGTATAGGCAGCAGCATTCTCAGAGTTTACGGGGCCTTGAAATTTTGCCAGATTGTCACTTAATAGCAGGAAGTTAGCCTTAGAGTAGTTCCTGAATATTCCACATTTAGCTGGGGGTCCAGGTTATATATTTAGTTCAAAGGAGAGCATTTTGTGGTCTGACCTTATCAGGAAAGACATTACTCTAAGGGGTGTGCAGCACTCTCTCAACCAGGTCCAGTATGGTTGCAACCCTGGTTGGTGTATTGACAATCTGGTACAGGGAGTTTGTGTTTTCAAAATCCAGGAATCTCTGTGCCTGTACATTTGGTGTCATATAGGATTCCAAGTTAATAGTGGGGTAATTAAAGCCGCCCATGAATATGATATTAGGTCGGATAGTGAGTGTTTCCAATAAGTTTAAATACATGGTATGGGTTTCCTAGGTCATACAGGGGAACCTATATCTTGGAAGGAAGAGATATTGGATTTTGCCTGTGGTGATTTGAACATGGAGCAGCTCAAGTGCATTGTCCTGTTTGACCAGCCCTGAGGTATATTTATTTTTAATGTAAATCAAGATGCCCCCACCTTTAGTCCCTGTCTGTGTAGTTGCTGGTCTAAATGTGTGGAAGGCATTATAATCTTGCACTGTCGATGTGCTGTCTGCGGCTTTAAACCATGTCTCATTGACCACACAGACATAAGCATTCTCTAGGGTGAAGAGAGCTTCTAGGGAGTGGAGATGTTCTTCATCTCACATTGCTGCAGTCCTTACATATGGGTAGTCCGCTGTCCTCGGTCGGCCCGAATACCAAAGTATTAGGCTGACGTCGGTCATGGGCGCTCAGATCTGACATCAGAGCGTCAGGGTATAAAAGCGCATGACCGACGTCATATCCTCAGTCTTTTTTGCCGCATGGTCCGATGCAGAAGCAGCGTTGCAAGTGCCGTTCGGCGTTCTGAAATTTTCGTATTCTGAGTTTCAGACCGAAACCAAGTTGGGCTAAGTACCCGTTAGAATATTTTGTTTTTCTTGCCTCAGTTAATTCCGGATGTCAGAAAATGTGAATAATTGTATTTCTTGTGGGAAACAGATACCGCATAGGGATTATCACTCTCTTTGCATTCCTTGTTTGGGACCGGACCACGACGTAGTCAGGTGTCGGTTTTGTGCTAGGTTTAATAAGCGCACTAGAAAAGGAAGGTTAGATTGTGCTAGGTTAGTCTTTGGTAAGCGGTGTAATTATAATATGCCGTCGGATCCTCCGGCCGCTTCCTAAGAAGCGCAAAGACAAATCCTTGAAACCTAGACAGGTTGATTCGTCCGTTCGGACGCCGGTCCTGCAGAACCTACAGTGGAGCAGGTGGATCCGCTGAAGTTTCTGTTGAGTCTCAGGGGAAACTTTGATTTTGCAGGATGTGGCCTCACAGGAGTCAGGTCAAGCTGAAGGGGCCTCTCAGGTTACTGTTCTCCCTTCTATGCCTAAGGTGGTTAGGCCTTCTGCTACTATTTCTAAGGCTTCTTCTAAGGGCAGGTCTGTTTTGCCTTCCTCTGGTGTCCCTCCAGGTACTTCAGGGTCTGTGCCTAAAAAGCACATGCTTAAAATGGCAGAAGATTTGATTTCTTTAATTAGAGGTTCTATGCCCTCCTGATAAGAGGCCCAGGGTGGAGCCAGAGTTGGAAAGTTTGGATCAGGCCTCAGATGGCTCAGACTCTTCTGCTGAAGATATTCAAGATTTTCCCCCTTATTCAGATTCTGATGCAGAGGATTCCACTCCTTCTGCTTCTCCTCGAGAGGATTTTGCATTTTCAGAAACTCTGCATTCCATGAGGGAGCATTTTAAGTGGGAAGGACAGGATTTCTCTGATACACGGAAGAGGCTTAGGGAATTCTTGTTTTACCACAGCATAGACCCTTGGCTATACCTCCTGTTTTGGATGTTGTTCAAGATGTTTTCTCGGAGGCTTCCCTTAATCCAGATTCTTTGCCTCCTGCGCCAGTTAAACTGGACAGGTATTACAGGGTGCCTGAGGCTCATAAATATCTGTATAAGAGTCCTAGGGCGGACCCAGAAACTATTAGTCAGGGGCCTAAGGGTGTTAGAGCTTCTGTTGTAAAGAATCCGGTTCCTCTAGATAAGGAAGCTAGAGCTTTGGATAGATGGGGTAAGAAGGTGTATACCTCTTCTACTTTAGCAATGAGGGCTTTAAATTGCCAGTTTCATATGTTGAAGTATCAGAATTTCCTTCTTTCTCAGCTAAAATCTAAAGTGGATGCTTTGGCTGAGGGCATAGAGTGTAAAGAATTGCAAGATTTAGTACATGTCTCTGAACAGGTGGGTAAGCATTCTTTGCAGTGTGGTTTTGATGCTGTACAGGCCTCTTCTAGGGTGGCTGCCACTGGTTCAGTTCTTCGTAGGCACCCCTGGCTTAAGGATCAGAATTTGTCCGAGCATGTTAAAACTAGAATTCTGGATGCCCCTTTACAGTCTGAAGTTTTGTTTGGTCCCCCTGTGGAGTCAGTTTTGAAGAAAATGGAAGACAAGGCTAAGTCAATGCAGACTGTTAAAGATTTTTTGCAGGTTCAACCTCCTAAGTTTAGTAGAAATTGGCCTACTAAGGGGTGGACCTACCCTTCTTCTGATTCTCAGTCTAGGGGTAGATCTAGACGTGGCAGGGGCAGAGCTCACAGTACATTCAGGCCTAGAACTTGGAGTTCACCTGCACAATCTGCAGGTGAGGGCAGGGGCCAGTCCTTTCGTAAACAGGCCCAATTACCTGCATTTCCAGCTGCCAGATTCTTCTTCCCTGGCAGCTCCTTTGGGAGGAAAGTTAGCACTCTTCAAGCAAAACTGGCTTTTAGTCACCCAGGACAAATGGGTATTGGACATTATAAACCGAGGCTACAAGTTCTATTTCCATACATTGCCTCCTTTCAAAGGCATGCCAGACGTTCCTCCTCGGCAAAGGATAGAGGCTCACAAGCAGATTTCTTTACTTCTTCAAATAGGAGCTATACAGCCAGTTCCTCTGTTAGAAGTGGGACTAGGATTTTATTCTCGCCTGTTTCTAGTACCAAAGAAAGGGAACACGTGGAGACCAATTTTGGATTTATCTATCCTCAACACTTATCTGGACATTCCAAAGTTCAAAATGCTGACGTTACAACAGCTTTTACCTCTGTTGGGAAAAGATCACTGGATGGTAACTCTGGATCTCAAAGAGGCTTATCTTCATGTTCCTATCAGGCCCAGTTGCAGGAGGTACCTGCGTTTTCGGGCTGGAAATTTACATTATCAGTTCTCTGCATTGCCCTTTGGCTTATCTACTGCGCCCAGAGTGTTCACAAAGGTTCTGGCTCCAGTGATAGCCTTTTTCAGGTTAAGAGGAATACAGATTTATCCTTATTTGGACGATTGCCTGATTATTGCACAACACAAAGACGAACTTCTGCATCATCTACAGTATGTGATGGTAGTGTTAAGATGCCTAGGGTATTCTGTGAACGAAATAAAGTCCAGTCTAGTACCCTCTCAGGACATGTGCTTTCTGGGTGTGAGACTGAATACAGCTTCCCAGATGGCCTTTTTGACCCCGGACAAACAAAGAAGCCTTTCTCTTTATTTCCATCAAATGTCTCTACAGTCCAGGCTGACTGCAAGGACAGTCCTTTGAGCCTTGGGGTTCATGGCATCTTGTATTCTGGTGCTTCCCAATGCCAAACTGCATATGAGGAAGCTTCAATGGTATCTCAAAAATGTATGGACACAACACTGCCAAGATCTAGACACTGTCATTCAGATAATACCTTGCATTCAGAAAGAATTTTTGTGGTGGGCTCAGGAATGTCACCTAAACAAGGGACTCTCTGTGACCCGACCAGAGGCGAGTCAGATTCTAATGACAGATGCCTCGGACAAGGCTTGGGGAGCACGCCTCAATGGAAAATGGGTGCAAGACACGTGGCCTGTCAGACTTCAACATTTGCATATCAACTTGAAGGAGATGTTAGCAGTCCAATTTGCATTGATGGCTTTCAAAGATTTACTTCACCCAGGACAGGTGTTGATTCAAACAGACAACACTACTGTCATGTGGTACATCAACAAGCAAGGGGGAACCCATTCGTACCCTCTTTGCAGGCAAACGATGATTTTGTGGGAGACTGCTCTCAGTTTACACCTCAATCTTCAGGCAAGGTTTCTACCAGGAGCACAGAACTCCTTAGCGGATGTGTTGAGCAGACAAATTGTGGATCCTCACGGGTGGAAACTGGATCCTCATGTGTTTCAAAAGTTGACAGTGTTATGGGGGACTCCAGACATAGATCTGTTCGCTTCTCCACTAAATTACCAGTTGCCAAAGTTTTGCACAAAAATGTTTCATCCCACAGCTTGGAAGGTGGATGCTCTATCATTCAGTTGGAGCAATCTTCATGTCTATGCCTTTCCACCTCTGCCTCTCATTCCCAAGGTACTCCTGAAGGCCAGAAAAGACAAGCCATCCATGATTCTGATAGCGCCGGATTGGCCTCGACAGCACTGGTACCCACTACTGAGGAGTTTGGTATGGGAGCCTCCATGGCCTCTGCCTTTGATTCCACACCTTTTGTCTCAGGAGGGCAATCACTTCCTCAATGTCAAGATTCAGTCTCTGCATCTCACAGCCTGGCATATTCTGTTTTAGACCCTGGAGGGTCTCAGCTTCCACAACAAGTTTTGAATGTTATTTTGGAGGCCAGAAGGCCTAGTACAAGGAAAGTCTACGCTGATAAATGGAGGAGATTTTTTCTTTGGAGCAAAGCGAAGGACTTTGATGTTTCCAAGCCTGATTTAAGTGTTTCTCTTCAATATCTTACTGAGTTATTGGACAAGGGTTTGTCTTTCTCCTCGATAAAGGTTCATGCTGCAGCCATTTCTGCTCACTATGACTGTGACCCTCCTTTATTTTCCCATCATTTGTTTAAGCAATTTCTTAGAGGGGCAAAGAACATAAGACCCCCACGTAGAGCTCCTACTCCTGCTTGGGATCTCAATTTTGTGTTGGAAAAGCTTACTCTACAACCTTTTGAGCCTGCAGCTACGGCCGAGTTAAAGTATTTATCATGGAAGACTGCTTTTTTGTTGGCCATTACCTCTGCAAGAAGGGTTTCTGAATTACAGGCCCTTATGGCAGTGGAACCTTTCCTGATTTTTCATAAGGATAGGGTATCTTTGCATACTAATCCTTCCTTTATGCCAAAAGTGGTTTCTAGTGTGGCCTTGAACCAAACTATTCATTTGCCTACTTTTATGCAAACCCCCAAAATAAGGGGAGAAGATTTTGCATACTTTGGATATTCACAGGCAGTTACGTTATTATTTGAGCAGAACCAAGGGTTCAGGCAGTCTCAGCAGTTGTTTGTTTCTTTTGCTTTGGGTTCTCAGGGAAAACCTGTTTCAAAACAAACTATTTCTAAATGGATTGGGTTTTGTATTTCTTTCTGTTATTCCCATCATGGTAAGGAGATTCTGGCTGGAATCAGACCTCATTCCACTAGAGCTACTGCCACTTCTACTGCCTTTCTAAGGGGGGTAGCTACAAAAGATATTTTGGAAGCAGCCACTTGGAGTTCAGTACATACTTTTCCAAGCATTACCACCTTCCTCTTTATTCTAAGTCTAGGGCTGGATTTGCCACTGCAATATTACAGGGCATTTTAGCAGCCCCTAATGCTTTATGATTTTGCCATCCTCCCTTTACCTCTGCTTTGGGATTCTACCCATATGTAAGGACTGCAGCAATGTGAGATGAAGAACATAGTACAGTTTTGTACCTACCATAAATGTAGATGTTCGAAGAGCCACATTGCTGCAGTCCAATTTACCCTCCCTCCTTCCCCTCTCTAGTTTGGCATGGTTATATGGTTTGGGTGATGGTTGTTGTTGGGCATGTTTTGGGAGGTATCCTGTTTTGGGCTGTGGCCTTTCTTTTTAGGGCCTTCTGACATCTGGGGCAAGAAAAGACTGAGGATATGACGTCGGTCATGCGCTTTTATACCCTGACGCTCTGATGTCAGATCTGAGCGCCCATGACCGATGTCAGCCTAATACTTTGGTATTCGGGCCGACCGAGGACAGCGGACTACCCATATGTAAGGACTGCAGCAATGTGGATCTTCGAACATCTACATTTATGGTAGGTACAAAACTGTACTTTTTTGTTTAGACTCCTAGCACTGAGCAGTAATATCTTTAGATTTTCTTGGTTTTTATTTCCTATGTCAGAAGTACTTTCAGTTTGGCATTGCCTAATAAAGGCACCGTGGGGAAGACGATGTTTTAGCTAATATTCGAAAGTCTAGATGGGAGAGGTGCAGACCATCCCTAGTAAAGCAGTATGGTCTGTTGAGCATCTCCTTCCATGCTGACAAATATTGCATCCCATTAGAATGACACCAGAAACTAAACCAATTATAATGCAGTCACCCTTTGTTCATATTGTGGCATCATCCTTGGAGAAGGTAAAATGCTGCTCAATGCTAGGCTCATACCAGCCTGAAACACATATTCTGAGAGCTCCATGATGTCTCTCTTCATATAGTCTAGGGTGGTACATCTCAAGTCATTTACACTCACGTGGACTATGACTTACTGGTACTTGTCGTCAAATAACCTGAATGTGTGCATAATGTGGCGAAGCCTTACCCTTGATAAACAAATAACTATGACTTTCTCCTTACTCAGCCTAGTGAAAGGGACATCAGTTTGTCTTACAATGGCATCTCCAATGACCAGAATGTTGGATTGTGTGGTGGCTTGCCTTATGGACTTGGAAGTAGAGGTTCCATGAGATGTGGCTGTATGTGTTGATGTGGGTGTTGTTTTGAGAGTGCATTTGGGGCTGCTGAGGGTATTTGTTATGTGTACTTCATGTGGGAGGTCTTTGGGGTTTAAGAAGTTTACATTTAAATGCCTCAACTTATGTGGGGCTATATGTTTGCTTTGAATTGTGTGTGATGGGTGCAGCATCATGTTATTTGGGTACCATTTGATCCTAGTAAAGGCCCAGTCTATGTTCATAGGTTAATATTGCAGAATATTACAAACCTAGCCAAAAGCCAGAGATCAGAATCAAACACTGTACTTTGTATCTGTGAGGTAAAGACCTTAACATTGTGTCAACCCCTCCCCCCTAATAATACATACTTGTTAACCAGATAGGCCTACTGGACACAAAGTCCATTTTCAAGGGTGACCCAGGCGCAAGATCTGGTTAAACGACCTGCTGAAGGTCATACAGTTGGCAAATAACAGTTGAAGGAATCAAACTCTGTACCATATGAACTGCAACTCACAGCCTTAACCCTCTGCACCAACTGCAAATCTACATCACTACAGGATCTTACTGGTATCTTATGAATATATGTAGGATATTCTGAATAGACTGAAGGAGAGAAGAATTATAAGGCAAGTAAATTCTGTGTGCAAGTCTCCTATATGGCCTGTTCTCAAACCCACATGTAAGCGGAGGCTCATCATAGTGTACGGAATGCTAAATCAGCAGGTGCCCTTATTTTATTATCCTATGACACATCTAGATCAATGCTTGGCTAAGGCAGAGAATGCAAAATACTTTACAACACCAGATATCTCACAAGGATTCTAGACCTTAAAGGTTCATCCTCTAGACTAGTTTGATACTAAATATACTGGGAGAAACTAGGCAACTTTAAGCTTTAGGTTACCTTTAATATGTGAACCATTGCTACTTTCAAACCAAACGATTCCTCAGGTTACTAATAAAGTTTACTGAGATATTATATATATATATATATATATATATATTGCAAGAAAACTGATTCTGAACAATCTGATCAGCATTCCTAATAAAAAAATAACTAAAATGTAAAAAACAGTGGCACCAGGAATAGGTGTCCTTTCGTGTACCTGGAAGTCACCTGCAGATTTTAGTATTTTCCTACTCGATGTCATGCCTTGATGCAGAAAGTAAAGGGAATCTGAATTACGATAATAATGTACTAATCAAAATTAAAACCTTTTTGGAACATCTTTTACTAGGGCCAAATTGTCCCTCACAAAAGGATATACATCAACTTTCCAAAAAAAAAAACTAATAGAGGTAAGAATCTTCTGGAGATATCAAATTACTATACATAATTTATTCAGGACTATGAAGAAATTGCATAACCCCTCATCAAGCCTGTAAAACATCAGAACCCAAGGTATTGCAGAAGAGCAGGAAAATGACATACAGACTTTAAAGGATAGCTCAAGTCAGGCCTCCATACCTGGCATATACACAAATGGATAAAGATTATTATTTAGAAAATGGGTAATAGTGACTGTAGCATCTGTGCTGTCCTATACCAAAAGCATGATTCTGATCACTAAGTTATAATGTATGCTAGCAAGACACTAAGTGAGATAGAGAAAAAGTTCTCTGAGTGTGAAAAGGCTCTTTTCTACTGTATAGACAGTATAAAAATTCAAAAAACATTGCAGTACAGACACAACATCAGCCCACTACCTTTCTGGGAAGCCAGAAATCAAGGAATGTCCCTCCAGGACCAACCACTGGAAATAAAATATGCCAAAAACAAAAAGGGCCCAATTGCCCAAGGACTGTTAGATCTGTAAATGTATGACTGCAGAGTCAGAAGAGCCCAGGCAACCATCTCAGGAGGACTCAACATTAGACCATGCTAGGCATACTGGACAATGTCAATATGATGAAAATATGTACAAAGTAGCCGAGTCCAGAACTACGTTCATTACTAGACACCGATCATCAGTTAATTACATCTGGCCATCTTAAATACATCGTAAGACCACTGGAGTGACTGCTTTGTTGGTCTGGGTAAAGAAAAAATTGACTGAAGCTATAGTGTTAACAGTCTACTCCACATAACCCACCCATGTATCACAGCAATCTTCAGAGTCAAGAATGGATTACATAAGTAAGGGTATAAGGGTTGAACCAAACATGGCAGCTACACCTCCGTTCACTTTCTTCCTTTAGTAGGAGAAAAAGAAGTAAAACTAAACACTCCATATTTCCAAGCAAGAGGGCACCTTAAGATTTATGCCCGATTGCTAGGCATGTTTCCTAGATAAATGATCTGATGTATCTGTCATTGCTTGCTGGCTGGTCTGTAACTTTTGACTGCAGTATTCATCCCATCAATGTACCAGGTCATTAGCTTTAATTCAGTATGGCACAATCAGCTCCCTTGTATGTGAGTACTTGCTTTCATTCTCATCTGCCCATCGTTTTTTTTCCAGTCCACATTCTTGTGCAGATATAAAACTGAATAAAACAGCAATACACATCTTAATGTGCAACTCTTTTGCTCTGAAACATGAAGACAGCTTGAGCCTGATATAAGAGACTGTACTAGGAAATAACTATAAATACCAATAACAAGATAATAGGACCAGTGACTCATAAATCTAGTAATGATGAAGCATTCACCAAAAGAGGTAAAAGTCAAGACCCATTTCAGGAGAGGTTTTTAAGTATTCAACCTATAAAGATCATGATGCCAAAGGAAACTGGTGCTTTAATGTTTCTATATGCTGCCAAGCCAAAGCTTCAGCACATGGTAGACTGAGTATGCCAGTTTTGGCTGGCACATAAGCTAATAGCTTTGTTTTAGAAGCATAATGTTTATGTTTATAGTTCCCTGATGTTGACATCCTTTGAGAGTAGATATTAAGTAGTGAATTACTCCCTTAAAATATCCTTTTTACAATGGCTATCACATTGTCATACAGATATATATTTTTATATATATGTATATATATTTATATATATATATATATATATATATATATATATGTACGAATTTACATATATTTATATATACATAAATATTTATATGAATTTATAAATAATACATATCTATATGTGTGTGTGTGTGTGTGTGTGTGTGTGTATATATATATATATATATATATATATATATATATATATATATATATATATATATATAAATATATATATATATATATAGATATCTATAACATTTATTTATATATATATATATATATATATATATATATATATATATATATATATATATATATATATATATATATAGTGTGTGTGTGTGTGTGTATTTATATATATATATATATGTATATATATATATATATATATATATATATATATATATATGTTTTTTGCATAAAAAAGAAATATGAATAAGCTTTAAAAACAAAAAAGGAGCACTGTACACATGTAGTATGTGCTACTGTGTCAGAAATGCCCATTTGACAGAAATACTTTTAGTCAGGTTTCCATATGTATCACCTAATTCTCTTAGAATAAATAAGACAAACTGTACAACTGTATACTACTTGTTCATCACAATAGGTGAGAAAGCATGTTTGAGATCTACTGTACATGTAAGCATAAAGATGATCGGTGCATGATTCCTAGTTATACTGCAGTGCCTAGCTAGGGATCATCCCAAAGTAAGTGAACCACACAGTTATCTCTAAGACCCTGAAGGGAACATCTGTAAAAATAGTTATCGTATTTCAAATGGGATAATTATTATGCACCATTAACCATGTATTGATAATTACGATATTGATGGTAATAGTAACAAAGCACTGCTGTGTCAAAGGGAATGAGCTGGAAAGCTTTTGTAACAGCAGTAAAGGCTAAGCAGGTCAACAATATAATTCTGACTTTAACTGATTTTAACTGAAGTGTTTTATGTGTCACAGTGCAAAATCCCACCCCCAAACTCCTCACTGAACAGGTGAAGACCATTACAGATTGCATAAAAAGTACTCAACTAAGAATTCATAAATATGCTGGCTTCACGGTACAGTGGGATAAACACTGAGTGTGACTCAGATAACGTAATGTCAATTAACAGCCCAGATGTTGCAGGAACCAGTAGGTGAGGGTGGGAGTAGCTGATGCTGACTCACTCATCCTGGGAGAAGGGAAGGCAACCTGATCAGCTGTAGTGTTGGCACCAACAAAATTCAGGTGTCGTGAAAGGGCCATGGCATGCACTTCTACCATGCAGCACGGTAATGTGAGTAAACATGGAAGTGAGCACATGACTACCCTGGATTGGGCTGCCACAAGATGAACAAAGGATGTATGGTACTGGAAAAACCTATCATGGCTGCCTGGTTATTGAACCTTCCCACTGGGAAAATAAGACTTCCTTTAGTTGGCAGGTATGAATATAAGAAGACTGAAAGAAAGTATTCAATTATACAGGCATTAAGTTTTTAGTTTTTCAGTATCTCAGGAGTGGAGACCCTCAAGCTTGCTACCATACACATCCTTGAGCCACCTATCATGAGTCATAGCTATAGGGTTCCATTTTGAATAACCCCACTAACCCGCTTATCAAAATAAAATAAAATAAAAATAAATTCACACCAGATTAACTTTTTCTGTAAGTCTGAAAACAAAATTAAAATATATTCACCAAGTCTTCTCTGAATGTAAATGAGATGCTATGTACATTCAGGGTCCTTGATAGGACATCAGATATTAATGCATGCTGTCTAAGGTCACATGTGTCAGTAGTAAGTCAGCAGACATCAGTGAAACAGAAACAGGTGGACTAGGCCTTTGCAGTTCACCTTTCCTCCTCTGGGACTAAGCCTTTGCAGTGCCCCCTATGTTAAATATAGTCAGCTTGCCATTCAGCTAATGACTGGAGCAGATGAATCACAGGCTGTGTGGGTGCGGATTAATGTTTTGGCTTGCATTAGTGCTGATTATCCTCTTACATCTATTGGAATGAGACACCTGTGAAGAAGAATATGCATTCTCAATGTGAAGAGCAGTTAAAAGTACTGCTAATTCATACACATTCCTGACAGTAATGTCAGGAATCAGGCATATGAAGGAAAAGAAAATTAAAACCACACTGCTAAAACATATCACTTAAATATTGTATGTCAGCAGCCCTGTCAGTCCATATAAATGAAGCCCTGGAAAACTGCCAGGTTTAGACTAAATTTAAACCATCTGATACTTATGCTGTAGACCTACTGTGGCATCATATTCCCTCTAACTTAACTGTGATATTCAGAGAGGAAAACCAAAGTGAGGATTTGTTTATAATGTGTTTGTGATGATTAACAGAAGTATTTGACAGGCAAGAAGAGATAGAAAGGACAAGTGTGTGTATATACGCACACACACACACACACACACACACACACACACACACACACACACACACACACACACACACACACACACACACACACACACAAAATGCTTATAAAAGACAGACCACATACAACTGCGAATTTGAAGGTGGGAAGGCTATAGAAATAGAAACAGGATTTGTTATCACTGTCTATATCACATGCTGAGATGTTCCCTGCCTAACCAATTTGCAAATGAAGTCCAACAACTTTTCCTCCTTGCTTTTTCCTGTATTCTGTATCCCACCTCACATTCAGAAATTTGAATCTTTCAGTAGTAACCAATCTCAAATGTGACATGAAGTGGCCAATTGCACAGTCAACTCCCAGTCTAAAAACAAGTTTTTTTTTCTTTTGCAGGAAGTTCAAGATCCCTTTCACCACCAGTACAGCATGTTATTCCATCCATTACCCCATTACTCCATCTCTTAGATCCTAAGTTAGCCAGACAAAGCAAAAAAACAAAAAACATGCCCCCTTCCAACAGTTACACAACACCTCTGTATACACTAATGTCATATTCCATTCTCAGTACCATATGAGTTTGCTATTACTGTTGGTCAGCTTTGACATTTTGGCTTTTGTGAATGGAACACCACAGTACCTAACATAAGTGAGCATAAAGACTGACACTGTCTGCCAGTGTTGGTAAAAGCTTCATTAATGCCAACCACCATTTCTCTGTCATTGAGGTGTAACTAGCTAATCTGATGTTGTTAATCTTAATTCATTCATTACTGATGGGTTTCTGTCCTGCGGTGTTGGTGCTGCGGTAGCGTTGTCGCCTCACAGCAAGACGCTGTCCGGTTTGATTCTCAGCTAGAGCGTCTTCTGCGTGGAGACATGCATGAATGGGCGTACCTTCGTTGAAGGTTGTGCGTCAGGGCTGGTAACTCGGCATGTAAAAATCAACTACCAGTCATTAGCGGACCGGAGATCCGCTGTGGCGATCCCTAACCGGGAAAAGCCGAAAGACACAAACAAACTGAAGGGATTCGATTCCATTCTTGGAACCGAGTCAGCCTTTATAATACGCTTGCACCAGCCAAAAAAACCCTCGAGCTAAGCCTACCCATAGTGCCCCTCTCCTTGTTACCTCAGATCTCGTTTGTCATGTAGAGATCAAGACGTGTCAAGCCAGCTCTCACCTAAGTCATTTGGAATTCCTTAATTCAAAAACCTTTCTTGAGTTTTTCCTGGTTTAACTATAATTATTTACCTTTATTATTAATAGTTGCTAGTGTTTTATACTTGTTCGAGTGCCTCTTTCCATTTTTCTTGCCAATTTTGGTACTCTAATTACTATCACTGGTACAGGCCTAGCCCTTCCTCAATCTCTCTTACCCTCTGAGGTAATTCCTAATACCATTGCTGGTATTTCCCTTTCCTCTGTCTTACTTTACCCTTTGGACATATCTATCTGTTAAAAAAAAAGAAAAACATTTTATAGATATTTTCTATTTCTCTGTTCTCATTTGATCGAGTGAGTGTTCATAGTTGTTTTTGTGTTATACTACTGTTGGAAAACCTTGTTCTACTATATCTGATAAAAGGGAACAACGGGATTCAAACAATGCAACTAATGTAGTAGGAAAATGCCATACTTGGACACCCATCTGTCTTGTGTTTACTGCCTGGGTGATGTTCTCCGTGTTTCACTGTTGCAGTCATCACTAGTGGGTTATCCCTGCTGGGTAGCCCTCAGCCAGCCCGAATACCAGAGTAAAGAGTGTCCCACCTGCATCGGCTGCAGGTTGCCAGGGACTGATGTCAGGTCACCAGTGGTATAAAGCAAGGACTCTGACGCCATTACATCAGTCTTTCTTGCAGTGGAGCCCGAAGCAGAAGCAGTTTGTGTGTGCATCAGTCAGCCATTGCCAGAATGAAGAAGAAAAGGACTAAAGCTAAATACCCCACTGGGGATCTTTTTTTGCACTAACCGATATCCAAAAAGTAAATAATTGTCTCCGCTGTGAAAAACAAATACCACACCGAGACTTCCATAACCTGTGTGTAACCTGTTACTGAGTATTCTGTTTAGGCTCAGACCACGACATCCCTGGATGTCAGTCCTGCACTCTCTTTAATGCTAGGACCATCTGCCATAGAGCAGAATTTTAAAGACAGTCCTGTGCAGTACAAATTGCCATCCATCAGTCAGCATCCAGTGGATATCCCCAAAAAGAGAAAAGACCGCTAAAAGTTAGGCCTTTACATGGCTCTAACCTGAAGTCAGCCATTAGCACAGTGGAATTCAGTGAGGCGCCTATGCAGACCCTGATGGCAGCCACACAGTCACTGCAAACCTCTACCAAGACCCATTCAGAGTCCTGTACGCGCCGGATCAAACTACACCTGTCAAGTTATCGGTTGTCAGCCGCATGGTTGGGTCTGGAGCCACTCTGCTGGTACCGGCTTCCAAGGAGGACTTTCAGATAACCGATGCCAGACAAAGACCAAGAAAATACAAACTGACTAAAAAATAAAAAACAAAAAAATAAAAAACAGAGCCGGTGGACTACTATGAGCAGAGACAACTCATTTATTGAGGCACTTTTCATCTGTTGCACTAAACAGACTTCATCAGATTAAAAAAAAAAAGCAAATATCAGTCTTTTATAAAATCTAAAAAAGTCACATGTGGTAAAACAACCAATCATACTGATAAGAGAAACACTAATTACTAAGCAGCCAGTTACCCATTCCAAAAGTAATAAAAGTAGATTCAAGGTTAACGTCACAACTATTACACTGAAATAAAATTCAAGAATCTTGTCTTGAAATGTTACTGCATTTTCTGAATATAACACATGAACATGTATACACTGCATTCTTTAATATTTTTATCTGTCCATACTACCTGCTTAAACTTTTTAGTTTTAATAAACGAGTAATGGCACACATGTCATTGATGCCAGGATAGCTATGGCCATTCAGTAACAGTTGCCAATATAATTTTAGTTCTTCTAACTTTAAAGATGATGGCCCTCCTCTGCTGTCTACAAATATCTGATCAATTGCAGTAAACTTAAAAGTATGTCCAGGGAGTAGTGAAATGTGTTTAGCTAAATCTAACTTTTGATGTTCAATAGCATACAGGTGTTCATATATACAGTCACGGATTCTACGCTCCATCTTTGCTATGTATAACACTGCACATATTTGACACTTGGCTAAGTAAACTATGTATTTTGAATTACAAGTAAACTTTTTTCTTAAGAAGTAATTTTTGTTTCTTACTTCAAACTTACTGCCTGTGTCAATGAACTTGCAATATTTGCACATTATTACATTTAACCACCCCTGGAAAACTAAGTTTGCTAACCTTCCTGTTCTCTAATAAATTTTTCAATTTACTCCCTCTTCTGTATGTTATCTTTGGTTTAAATCCCACTTTATTCATAATAAATGTGTCACTATGTAAATGGTCTCAGTTCTTGTGTATAATATATGACACCTCCCAGTTCTTGTATATAATATATGACACCATAGGACTACTGACATTAAAAGCAGTAATAAAACTGGTGTTAAAGTCTATAACGTCCTTTCTATTGTCAATTTGAACTAGTTAGGAATTAATTATAGTAGGTGAATCATTGGTGTTGTCATCAGTCATTTCACTATGTATGAAGTTTGAACCTAATAATGGAAGTATATACCTACTGATCTCTTATGTTTAACTTCATCTACTAGTGATTCTATTAAATCCGTAGGGTAATCCCTTTGTAGAAACAAGTTGCTAAGGTACTGGCACTCTAGATTGAAGTCATCATCTAGTGTAACAATTCTAGCAGCTCTTACTAGTTGTCCCTTCACCACTGATCCTTTCTGGTGGTGAGGGTGACAGTTTGAAAAGTGCAAGAATGAATTAGAATAGGTCATTTTTCTGTGAATTTTGGCCAAGTACCTATTCAAGTTGGTGTCTTTGTTAAGATTGATGTCTAAATGATCAATAGATGTCTCGTCGAAGTTGAAAGTGAATTTCAAATGTTGAGAGGGAACAAAAGTTTGTCCTTTAGATAAAACATTAAGAATCATAGGGTCAATGTCAATAGATAAATAATTGTATACTTTGAAATCACCAATGGGGTTTGTCATGGTGGTTGGTTGATAAGGTCATTCACATGTCATCGGTTGCGTTGGTGGTTCCGTTGTTTGTTCCTGGTTCTCTGGTACTGCTTCTGTTTTGGCACTGCCCCCGTTTGTTTCCCATATTGAAAATTTGATTTATTCCCTCTGTTTACTGAATAATTGGTTTCAGTATTGTTAATATTATTGGCGTTGTTAGAGTTACAGATGCGTTCGCTCTGCCTCAGTGGGGTAGTGTTGTCAAGCTCATCATTTGTTTAGTCTTCCAGGATTTTACTAGCCTAGACCAACACCTGGACAAACTAAAAAGTGTAAAACATAAGAAAATCCTACGGGACCTGGCAGCTTATCAACAGGGTCTGTCTTATCCACCCCCCCCCCCCCACCCTCACAGAATTGGAATTTGCCAACTAATAACAATTTCAGCAAAATTAATGAACTTGTTAGAACAAACATTACTTCAGATGGTCAAGACAAAACAATCGATGAGCTTGACAACACTACCCCATTGAGGCAGAGTGAACGGATTGACCCTATGATTCTTAATGTTTTATCTAAAGGACGAACTTCTGTTCCCTTTCAACATTTGAGTATTGCTAAAACTTTAATGGACATTAAACACTTTGTCAGAAAATTAAATTTAACAACATTATTAGGAAAAGGAAACACAGAGCATAATGAATTCAAGGTTTCTAGTACATGCAACCCACTCCTTCATCCTACACTATTGTTATTTTAGAATGTATGTAAACTAGACTTACGTTCTCTAAATAAGAATGAAGGGGGTTATTACAAGCATAAGATTTCTTTTTGTACTTCTACCAATGACAACATCACTATAGAAGAACAATAGGCACTAGAAATGTCAAGATGACTTGAGGATCATTAAACCTGGCAAAGGTGGTGGATTAGTAACCTTTGATGAGGCAGATTATGTGATCCAGATGAAAATTATATTACAAAGCGAAGCTTATACTAAAGTCTCTCGCAATTAATTAAACATAGCTTATAACCGGATCAAAGGTTATTTACATGACCTTTTTATTGAAGATGAAATTAATTTAGACTTGTTTAATTACATGTCTATGCCTTTCCCTAGGATTCTGATCATGTCTGGAATCCCGAAAATCCACAAAAGTCTCACCAACCCACCAATGAGACCATTAATTGACGCACGTAATTCCATCACATACCCTTGTGCCAAAGTAGTTGATTCTATTCTACAGAAGTACTTACATCATGAACAACAAATTTGCAAGGACTCCTGGACCGTCTTAGAAAAAATTAACAACCTTAATTACAGTGAAGATCAGAATTTCTTAACAATAGATGTTAAGGACTTATATACTTCTATTCCACACCAAGAAGGGGTAGAATGGGTTAGCATTATGATAAAACACAGGGGCGCCACACCTTTAGAATTATATCTAGTTGATATTTTACTGGATATTATTCTCACTAACAATTACTTCCTTTTTGATAATGAATTTTATCTTCAAAAAATCGGAGTAGCCATGGGTTCGCCCTGTGGAGCCAACTTTGTGATGCATATTGGGAGAGGGAGAACATCTTTAGCAAACCAGAAATTATGCAAGTGTTTTACACCTGGTACCTAGATGATATTTTATTCTATTCCTTGGTGACTGGATACAAGCTACTGAATTGGTTAATTACTTTAACTTGTCCTCAGATTTTTTGAAGTTCACTTTCAACTTTGACAAGAGATCTAGTGATTATTTAGACATCAAGCTTAACAAAGACACCAACTTGAATGGCAAAAATTCATAGAATAAAGACCTATTCTAATTCATTCTTGCACTTTTCAAGCTGTCACCCTCACCAGCAGAAAAAATTGGTGGTGAAGGGACAACTAGTAAGAGCTGCTAGAATTGTTACACTAGATAATGAGTTCAGTCTAGAGTGCTAGTACTTTAGTAACTTGTTTCTACAAAGGGATTACCCTAAGTATTTAATAGAGTCCCTAGCAGATGAAGTTAAACCTAAGAGATCAGTAGGTATATACTTCCATTATTAGGTTCAAACTTCATACATAGTGAAATGACTGATGACAACACCAATGATTCACCTACTATAATTAATTCCCAACTAGTTCAAATTAGCAATAGAAAGGACATTGTAGACTTTAACACCAGTTTTATTACTACTTTTAATGTCAGTAGTCCTATGGTGTCATATGTTATACACAAGAACTTGGACCTTTTATGTGGTGACACGTTTAGTATGAATAAAGTGGGAATTAAACCAAAGATAACTTATAAAAGAGGGAGTAACTTGAAAAATTTATTAGAGAATAGGAAGGTTAGTAAACTTAGTTTTCCAGGGATGTTTAAATGTAATATGTGCAAATATTGCAAGTTCATTGACACAGGCAGTAAGTTTGAAGTAATAAACAAAAATTACTTCTTAAGAAAAAAGTTTACTTGTAATTCAAAATACATAGTTTACTTAGCCAAGTGTCAAATATGTGCAGTATTTTACATAGCAAAGACGGAGTGCAGACTCATTAACCATGTGTATATATATATATATATATATATATATATATATATATATATACATATATACCTGTATGCTATTGACCATCAAGAGTTAGACAATGCCTAAGCTAAACACATTTCACTATTCCCTGGACATACTTTTAAGTTTACTGCAATTGATCAGATATTTGTAGACAGCAGAGGAGGGCCATCATCTTTAAAGTTAGAAGAACTAGAATTATATTGGCAACTGTTATTGAATGCTCATAGTTATCCTGACATCAATGACATGTGTGCCTTTACTTGTTTATTAAAACTAAAAGGTTTAAGCAGGTAGTATGAATAGATAAAAATATTAAAGAATGTAGTGTATACATGTTCATGTGTTATATTCAGAATACTCAGTAACATTTCAAGACAAGATTCTTGAATTTTATTTCAGTGTAATAGTTGTGATGTTAACCTTAAATCTACTTTTATTACTTTTGGAATGGGTAACTGGCTGCGTAGTAATTAGTGTTTCTCTTATCAGTATGATTGGTTGTTTTACCACATGTGACTTTTTTAGATTTTTATAAAAGACTGAACTTTGCTTTTTTTTATCTGATGAAATCTATTCAGTGCAACAGACAAAAAGCACTTCAATAAATTAGTTCTCTCTGCTCATAGTCCACTGGCTCTGTTTTTTGTTTGCCAGACAAAGACTGACAGGCACGCTGCTGGCCACAGCCACACCCAGGCCCATTGAAACACTGAGGACTAAAATCAAGGCCACTCCTAGAAAAACAATTCCCAGTCGCCATCTTCCTGAGGTGCAGCCTGCTCAGTCACAACAGCTTCTTAAGATGGCTAAGGATCTAATCAGACTAAACAGAGGTAATCAGACTGCCCCAGCCAAAAGAAAAAGGGACCTTTCCCCAGAGATCCTCTCCGAACCTGACACTGAAGAATCAGACTTCCTGGACTCAGACAATGAACAGCAGCTCCTTACCACCTTTGAGCATTCTGATGCAGAGGAATCCATCCCATTTGCATCCCCCCCCCCCGAGGACCTATCATTTGGAGAGACTTTACACACCCTTAGGGAACACTTCCATTGGGAAGCTGAGGACTACTCCCAGTCTAAGAAGAAACTAAGAGAGTTTCTGGACCTACCCTAGCATAAACCCTTAGCTATTTCTCCCATTTTGGATGTGGTAGAGGATGTCTTTAAGGAATCCAGCCTCACACCTGATGCCCTGCCTCCTGCTCCCAGAAAGCCAGACCGGTATTACAGGGTGTCAGACACCCACAAATACTTATTCAGAAATCCTGCAGCTGACCCAGAGGTCATCACCCAGGGACCCAAAGAGGCTAGGGTCAGTTCTTCCAAAAACCCAATACCTTCTGACAAGGATAGCAGAGCCCTAGACAGATGGGGTAAAAAGGTATATGCCTCTGCTACCTTAGCTGTCAGAGCTATTAACTCCAGTTCCGTATGCTAAAATGTCAGCAACATATGCTAGAACAATTAAAACAGAAAATTTCCTCCTTGCCAGACAGTTCAACTTCCAGAGAACTGGGAGAGCTCTTACAGCCCACTTCTCAAGTGGCAAAGTATTCCCTCCACTGTGGATTCAATGCCCTAGAAGCCTCTAGCAGGGCTGCTTTTGTAGGGTCAGTCATTAGGAGACATGCATGGCTGAAAGAGCAACCTCTGCCTGATCATGTTAAATCCAAACTCCTAGACACCCCCTAGATTAGGACCACTTGTTTGGATCTAAGGCAGAGGCAGTGGCCAGAAGAATGGAGGATAAGGCCAAATCAATGCAGACATAAAAGATTTCTTCCAGGTCTAACCTCTCAGATTCTGCAGGAACTTCCCCACCAAATACTGGCCTTTCCTTCACAATCGAAGCCTGTGCAAAGGAAAGGGTGCAGGGACACCCCCCCCCCCTAAGGCAGCAACTACAAGACCAGCAGAGGCCCAGACAATGGACCCCCGGCCTTTCCAAGTCACATGATTCCACGAAAAAAAATTTTGTTTTTGCCTTTACTTGTTTATTAAAACTAAAAGGTTTAAGCAGGTAGTATGAATAGATAAAAATATTAAAGAATGTAGTGTATACATGTTCATGTGTTATATTCAGAATACTCAGTAACATTTCAAGACAAGATTCTTGAATTTTATTTCAGTGTAATAGTTGTGATGTTAACCTTAAATCTACTTTTATTACTTTTGGAATGGGTAACTGGCTGCGTAGTAATTAGTGTTTCTCTTATCAGTATGATTGGTTGTTTAATCCAAACGTCCAGGAAGGCAGGAAGAAAAAGATGAAACTGCTATAGCGTATACTGTTTAATTAGCCGCTTTCGTAACAAAAACTTCATCAGAATAATAACATAAAAACACCTGGGTCCTTAAATACATTAAAAACAGTCATGTGATGAATAATCATGTGACAAATAAAACAAATCAATTAAATTGCTTCTAATCTCCTGCATAAACTAAAATATTCTAAAAATCTAACAAAAATGAGAAAATATTGAATTTCCTGCTTTGTTCACATTTAACCTACGTTGTTTCAAATGACATTTAATATTAACAGTTTCGTTTAGTCCAGGGGGAATATCGGACTTCAATTTAATTTGCCAGAAAGATTCCCTTTGTAAGAGAAAATTCCTGAAATCCCCTTCTCTCATATCTTTCCTCCCTACCTCTAACACAGAAAATAAAAATTTTTTGAAATGAGGGCAAATCAATGAATGCTTGAATAAAGCGTTCTTATCGTCCTTTGTCTTAATACTATAAATATGCTCCCTTACACGGACTCTTAATTCCCTGGTGGTCATCCCGATGTAAAAGGCATCACATGAGGAGCACTGGGCGATGTAAATAACCCCACTAGTTCCACAATTAACTGTACCTGGGACCTCCAAGGTCCTATTAAAAGTACTAATGGAAATATAGGGTCCCGTAGAAATAAAGCGACAAAAATTACAATGATTACAAATAGTCATTCCCCTACTCTGAGCCCCTGTTTTAACAGCACTGTTTTGCTGTTTCTCAAACATCCTCTTTAAGTTTAAACCACTTTTTTGTACAAAAACAGGTTTCTCACCTAATACCTGAAAAATGTCCTTGTTACCTCTAATGATACTCCAGTTCTTCCTCAAAATGTTTTGAATCTCCCTACTGTCCGAACTCATTTCCAAGGAACATATCAAATTTGGGTCCACCTTATTAACTGTCCCCTTACTAACAACTATGTCAACGTCTTCCATACTAAGATTTAATAATGGGAAATATTTGGTTGTCCTCATGGACAAGACCTCCTTCTTGGTTCGTTCCAAAAGGTCAATGTCATAGCCCCTGATAATAAATAAAGATGAAATAAATGTAAATTCAACGTCCAAATCTAAATCCTTGGAGGTCATACGGCTAGCCCATATAAATTGACCCCTTGGAATGTTATTAGTAATGTATTTAGGGTGACCACTTTTGTAATGCAGGTAGCCGTTATTGAAAGTTTTTTTGCGAAAAATGGAACTATGTATTCTACCTTCCAAGTGATCCCATTTTAAAGTAACGTCCAAAAAATTCACCTCTAGTCCCTGACATCCCATGGTGAATTTCAGATAGTCTGACGTAGTATTAATTTCTGTAAAAAATAAGTCAACGGTAGTCTTGTCCCCATTAATAATAAAAAACAAGTCGTCCATGAAGCGACAATAAAAACAAATATTGTATTTTGCTGCTAACTGTGATATAAATTGGTTTTCCCACCATGTCATTACCAGGTTAGCAAATGCTGGGGCTGCAGAGGACCCCATAGCCACCCCTCTTTTCTGACGATAGTAAGTTTTACCAAAGAGAAAAAAATTGTTTTCTAATGTAACTTCTAATAACCGACATAAAGTAGAGATTAAATCATTACTAAAGTTGTGACTACTAGTGGTCAAAAGACCTCTAATGGCTTCAACTCCCTCATAATGGGGAATGCAAGTAAATAATGAAATTACATCTAAACTGAACATAGTCTGTAATTCGGGATTATACCCGTATGTGCACATAAACTGATTTATTCTCTTAAGAAAATGCCAGGAATCCTGAATGAAAGATGATTGTTCGGAAACCACAGGTCCAAGAATAGCATCTAGGACTAAAGAAATACCCTCAGTAGCAGAGTAAGGTGCTGAGACAATAGGTCTAAAAGGGGGGACAGTAACAGACTTGTGTACCTTGGGTATCCCAAAAAGTACACCAATCCTAGGGTATTCAATATTACAAAATTCATATAATTCCAGTGAAATCTCCCCATTCATAAGCGCGTCATACAAGAGAGTTTGAATCAAACGGTAACGCCGTTTGATTTCAAAAAGAGGGATGATCTCATATTCCTCCTGATTACTCAATAAATCCAACATACCCTCCTCATACATCTCTTTTTTCATGACTACAATATTATTACCCTTGTCGCTTTTCATAAAGCGAAATTCAGTAGTTAAATGCTTTAATTTGCTCAAAGCCAACCTTTCATCCTTGGACAAATTATCATCCAAGTTTGAATGGTAACTTAACAGGCTATCAACTTCTCTAATACATGTTTCTTCAAAAACCTTTAGAGTATGGTGTAACTTTGGGCAGTAAAGGGACGGCTTAACAAAGGTATTTGAAGTAGATGGTAAATCATGTAACAAAAAATGTAAATTCAACTTCCTTGAATATTTCTTGATATCTACAACAGTTCTCACATAATTAGCCCTGTTGTCTGGAATAAAATTTAATCCTAGTTTCAAAACCCTAAGCTCCTCTTTACTAAAAATATGATCAGTTAAATTTATTATACTAAAATGTTCATTAGTAATAATTATGTCTCGTCCCCCGATGACTGGGAGCTCAAAAAAGTCCGGCTTCTTGTAGAAACAGTTTTGGTCACCGTTGTATTTTTTCGATTGGATACTGTTCCCGTGGTGGGCAGGGAAACCGATGTAACTGGTCCAGTGTCTATGCTGGGGCCCATAAATGTGCTCTTGTTAGTATTATCCGTAACAGGCAGCGGTGGAAAATTTTCATCATTCAACGCCAAACTATGCCCTCCTTGCCCTTTATCCAAAAGGGTGTTACCATTAAGAGGCATATTAGAAGCCCCCCGGTCGCTTGAATTAGATTTAAAGGGGTCCGAAGCTTCAAATCTAATTGAGGCATTGTTAAATGCCCCCCGGGCAGTACTACGTTGTCCCGCTCCTTTAGTGTAAAGTCCGTTGTCAGTTTTATTAAAATTTTGCCCTTTGTTGTTAACTGGTTTTGATGATTTAATTGGAATTCCAAAGTTGGCGTATGCGGAACTATTATTATAAGATTCCACATCACGCAACAACTTTGAGTGCTTTCTGTTAATGTTATCCATAGACAGTTGTTCCGTTTCTTTAGATATTGTCTCTAGGAAATTACTAAATTTGCCATTTCCCAAGAATTGTTTAAAGAAAGTCTCTAACTCCAAGATTTCTTTCTTTAATATTTCTTTCTTTACCAAGTTGTTATTAAACAATAGCTTAAGGAACCGTAATCCTGCTTCATTAAAGAAACAGACCAGTTCGTCAAAAAACAAGTCACCAGATTGAACCCCGTTGGGGCACTTAAAAAATCTTAAGCCCTTTGGAACTATCTGGAGCTCCAAACAACGGGCAAAATAACAGTTTTCGATATGAATGGCATCGTACCTTTTAAGCAGTCTTAATAGATGTTCCCGTTTGAAGTTGAAATCCTTGTTAAATACCACTTTCGGCGTCTCCTCCACTGTACCAAGTTCCTTAAATGGATTATCGTCTCGGTCAATAAGATCCTGGAAAGATACACGACCATTGGTACGTTGACAAACCGGGACTACCGGATTAACATCACGAAAGGCAGGTTCCAAATGAGTAACCATCTCCGTCTCAAACTGTAAGCCCGCTGGACTGGAAGCCCTAATAGTAGCTTCCAGGTCGTGGGTTCGCGTAGACAAAACCTTCAATGAATTTTTGATCTCCGTAAGAGTTGCAAATAAAAGCATATTAAAGTTCCCCATGTCCATGGTAGGGGTTGCATGAATACTCATGTTTAGTAGTGAATCTTCGCTAGCCTCGGCCATAGACGTAAATTACAGCCAATAAACCAAAAATGAACAATCCACCAGTAAAATCCAAACGTCCAGGAAGGCAGGAAGAAAAAGATGAAACTGCTATAGCGTATACTGTTTAATTAGCCGCTTTCGTAACAAAAACTTCATTAGAATAATAACATTAAAACACCTGAATCCTTAAATACGTTAAAAACAGTCATGTGATAAATAATCATGTGACAAATTAAACAAATCAATTAAACTTTTGGAATGGGTAACTGGCTGCGTAGTAATTAGTGTTTCTCTTATCAGTATGATTGGTTGTTTTACCACATGTGACTTTTTTAGATTTTTATAAAAGACTGAACTTTGCTTTTTTTTATCTGATGAAATCTGTTCAGTGCAACAGACAAAAAGCACTTCAATAAATTAGTTCTCTCTGCTCATAGTCCACTGGCTCTGTTTTTTGTTTGCCAGACAAAGACTGACAGGCACGCTGCTGGCCACAGCCACACCCAGGCCCATTGAAACACTGAGGACTAAAATCAAGGCCACTCCTAGAAAAACAATTCCCAGTCGCCATCTTCCTGAGGTGCAGCCTGCTCAGTCACAACAGCTTCTTAAGATGGCTAAGGATCTAATCAGACTAAACAGAGGTAATCAGACTGCCCCAGCCAAAAGAAAAAGGGACCTTTCCCCAGAGATCCTCTCCGAACCTGACACTGAAGAATCAGACTTCCTGGACTCAGACAATGAACAGCAGCTCCTTACCACCTTTGAGCATTCTGATGCAGAGGAATCCATCCCATTTGCATCCCCCCCCCCCGAGGACCTATCATTTGGAGAGACTTTACACACCCTTAGGGAACACTTCCATTGGGAAGCTGAGGACTACTCCCAGTCTAAGAAGAAACTAAGAGAGTTTCTGGACCTACCCTAGCATAAACCCTTAGCTATTTCTCCCATTTTGGATGTGGTAGAGGATGTCTTTAAGGAATCCAGCCTCACACCTGATGCCCTGCCTCCTGCTCCCAGAAAGCCAGACCGGTATTACAGGGTGTCAGACACCCACAAATACTTATTCAGAAATCCTGCAGCTGACCCAGAGGTCATCACCCAGGGACCCAGAGAGGCTAGGGTCAGTTCTTCCAAAAACCCAATACCTTCTGACAAGGATAGCAGAGCCCTAGACAGATGGGGTAAAAAGGTATATGCCTCTGCTACCTTAGCTGTCAGAGCTATTAACTCCAGTTCCGTATGCTAAAATGTCAGCAACATATGCTAGAACAATTAAAACAGAAAATTTCCTCCTTGCCAGACAGTTCAACTTCCAGAGAACTGGGAGAGCTCTTACAGCCCACTTCTCAAGTGGCAAAGTATTCCCTCCACTGTGGATTCAATGCCCTAGAAGCCTCTAGCAGGGCTGCTTTTGTAGGGTCAGTCATTAGGAGACATGCATGGCTGAAAGAGCAACCTCTGCCTGATCATGTTAAATCCAAACTCCTAGACACCCCCTAGATTAGGACCACTTGTTTGGATCTAAGGCAGAGGCAGTGGCCAGAAAAATGGAGGATAAGGCCAAATCAATGCAGACATAAAAGATTTCTTCCAGGTCTAACCTCTCAGATTCTGCAGGAACTTCCCCACCAAATACTGGCCTTTCCTTCACAATCGAAGCCTGTGCAAAGGAAAGGGTGCAGGGACACCCCCCCCCCCAAGGCAGCAACTACAAGACCAGCAGAGGCCCAGACAATGGACCTCTACAACCCCCAGGGCAGGGAGTTCTAAGTCCACTCCCTACCCTAAGGACTCACAATGATTCCACCTCCTCCCTCTGCCCCACAATGCTCCCCAAAGGTTAGGAGGAAGGCTATCCCTTTTCAAGGCAAACCATCACAAAAGATCAGTAGGTCCTAAAAATCATTTCCCAATGATACAGATTCTCTTTCAAAGAGAACCCAAACTTTACAGGGTACCCAGACATGCCAGCAAATCAGTGGGCAGAGGCCCTCAGCCAAATTCAGAAACTCAGCAGTGCCCTATTCTAGATCTATCCAGACTAAACCTTTCCTTGTTAATGCCAAAGGTCAGAATGCTTACACTCCAGAAACTCTAGCCCATGCTGACTGCAAATGCCTGGCTAGTCACCCTAGATCTAAAGGATGCCTACCTCCATATCTCTATAAGGGAATCTTGCAGAAGGTTCCTTCTCTTCAGAGCAGACTCACAACACTTTCAGTTCTCTGCTCTGCCCTTTGGCTTATCTACTGCTCCCAGGGTTTTCACCAAATTTCTGGCCCCTGTCATGGCCTTCTGCAGGCAGAAAAACATACAAATGTACCCCTGTCTGAATGACTGTCTCATTTAGGCAGACAGCAGGGAAAAGCTCCTGCGAGACCTCAACTTTGTCCAAACCCTCCTTACCTCTCTGGGATTTACCATCAACAAGAAAAAATCCAATTTCCAGCCCACCAGACAGATCCCCTTCTTGGGAGCTCTCCTGGACACATCCACCCAAAGAGCCTTCTTCTCTCCAGAAAAACAAAGTTTTCTGCCCCAATACTTCACCCAACTAGCTCACAGGGCACACTTCACAGTAAGGCAGTTCCTGCAAGCTCTGGGGTAAATGGAATCCTGCATCCTCTTAGTGCCCTTGGCCAGACTACTTATGAGAAAACTAAAAAACCTATGGTACCAACACTCTCAGTCACTGGAGTTGCAACTACCTTTGATTCTCTGCTTAAGGGAGGAACTCCTATGGTGGGCAGAAATCAGTACCCTGAACAAGGGCCTACCTTTTCTCATTCTTCCCCATGGCGAGACCATCACCAAGAATGCCTCAAATGCAGCCTGGGGGGCACACCTAAGAGACATGTGCACCTAAGGCAACTGGGATCTCAGGGACCTAGACCTCCACATCAACCTGAAGGAAATGATGGTGGTACTTAGGCTAATTACAACCTTCAAGAGCACCTGAAACCAGGGGTGCTTCTCATAAAAACAGACAATACCACAGTCATGTGGTACATCAACATGTAGGGGGAACACACTCCTACCTGCTTTGTCTACTAGCCATGTTTCTCTGGCAGACTGCCTCTATGATGGGCCTTCATCTGATAGCCCAGTACATCCCAGGGGAGCACAACACCCTGGCAGACCACCTCAGCAGAAATGTCCTGGACCCTCACAAATGGCAGCTTTGGAGGGAGACCTCCCTCTGCATCACCCAAATATGGGGGACCCCAGAGGTAGACGTCTTCGCATCCATAGAGAACAGGCATTTGGACCAGTTCTGCACCAGGGAGTTCCACCCAGGAGCCTGGAAGGTGGATGCACTCTCCTTCCACTGGGGAAACCTGTTTGTCTATGCCCCCCCCCCCTTGCCAATGATCCCAAGGGGTCTGCTAAAGATCAGGGAGGAAGGGCCAAGGGCTATACTCATAGCTCCAAATTGGCCCAGGCAGCATTGGTACCCCTTGCTACTCAGCCTGACCAAGGAGTCTCCCTGGAACCTGCCTCTCACAAAAGTATTCTAACCCAAGAAAAAGGGTCAGTATTGCATCCCAATCTGCAATTTTGCAGCCTATCTGCATGGCTTATACCCCAGAGGTGGATACCAGCCCACCATTGAACAAGCAGGTCCTGGATGTAATTAATAAGGCCAGGAGGCCCAGCACCAGGAAATCCTACTCTGCAAAATGGAAACGATTCAATGCCTGGTGCCAAACTAAGGGTATAAGCTGCACCCTTGCCTCCCTCACTCTGATTCTACACTACCTGGTGGAGCTACTACAAAAAGGATTATCTTACTCTTCCATAAAAATTCATGCCTCAGCTATCTCTGCCCATTCCCATACAGAGCAACCTTTGTTCTCCCATCCCATGCTAAAACAATTCCTTAGAAGGATTCACACATCAGGCCGGCCAGAAGGCCACCCACCCCTGCCTGGAACCTGGACTATGTCTTGGAAAAATTTACCTTACCCCCCCGCCCACTTTGAACCAGCTGCCTCAGCAGGGCTAAAATAAATCTCTTGGAAGACTGCCTTCCTGCTGGCCATAACCTCAGTTAGGAGGGTTTCCGAGCTGCAGGCTCTCATGGCCATTGAACTCTTCGTTATCTTCCATGCAGACAGGTGTCTCTTAGAACTAACCTCTCTTTTATGCCTAAGGTGGTATCTGACGTAACATTGAATCAGGCTATACATCTTCCCACTTTCTTTCTTAACCCTCAAAATAGGGGGGAAGAAACCTTCATTCCCTGGATGTACACAGACAACTTAGATACTATCTGAATAGAACCAAGTCTCTCAGAAAGACAGACCAGCTGCTGGTCAGCTTCACCCCAGGAGCAGAGGGTAAACCTTTTCCAAGCAGACCATTTCTAAATGGATATCCCACTGCACCCAATTCTGCTACCACTTTTATGGAAAAATTCCTCCCAAGCCTGTCCGAAGCCATTCCACTAAGACAGCATCTACTTCCACTGCTTTCCTCAGGGACATCCCTACCAAGGACAGCCTAGAAGCTGTCACTTGGACTTCCAGCCACACCTTCACCAAACACTACCAATTGCCTCTTTTCTCCAAAACCCAGGCAGTCTTTGCCTCTGCAGTCCTGCAGGGCATGCTAGGTCCTACTTAGAGCAGTGCAAGCCTGCTCTTCTAGTCCTTCCCTTTCTGCCTTTCACCCTACCTTCAGCTTTGGGAATCTTCCCACTACGGATGACTGCAGCAGTGAAACACAAAGAACATAGTACAGTTGTGTACACTTACCATAAATGTAGATGTTTGAGTGATTTCACATTTGTAGTCCTGTTTTCCCTCCCTTCTTCCCCCTCTATTTCTCTCTTTGTTTCTTGCACACCAGTTTATACCTATAGGCATCACCCAGCCTAGCCTTTCTCAGGCCTTCTGGGCAGGGTTGCTATAGGTTGGGGCAAGAAAAACTGATGTAATGGTGTTGGCTGCTTTGCTTTATACCACTGATGACCTGACGTCAGTCCCTGGTGACCTGCAGCTGACGCAGGAGGGACACTCCTTACTCTGGTATTCAGGATGGCCGAGGGCTACCCAACAGAGATAACCCACCAGTGATGACTGCAATAGTGAATATACTCAAACATCTACATTTATGGTAAGTGTACACAACTATACTTTCCGCATTTATCTGTTAAACTGCTGTGCGACATATGTAAGGGCTTTAGCACCCACACTTTAAATGAGAGGAAAAATAAGCTAATCCTTAAGGATCTTCTGAAAACTCCCTTTTTGGAAGCTATTTCTGGGTTGGAGGGCTCAGCCCCTCCTAAAAAGGAATGTAAATGAAAGAGCCATTCCGTTCCTTCTTCCCATCCTAGTACTGACTCAAAATCTTCGAAACTGAAGGCAAAAGTCCTGAAACTGTCTCCAATAACCTCGGCACCAGGGCTTCAACCCCCATCAATGGTGCCGTCCTTGGTTCCAGGACCTCAACTAACCAGCACGGTACCGTCCTCCGCAACATTGCCTCTAGCACCAATCATGGTATTGGTCATGACCACTGAACCATGCATGGTTCAAACCATCTTTGCCATCTTCTGCTAAAGTTCCGATCTCCCTTTTGGCACCAGAAATAATACTCGCAACTCCAGTCACTTCCCCCGTCCCTATACACCTTACTGGTCTTGTGACCACGGTGCCAAAAGGTGAAACAGCTCCTCGGACTTGGTATTCCCCCATGGCACATCCCTTTTTTGGGCAACAGAGCAGCCCCTTCTTGGAGCAACCTGAATCTCCATTGGGGATGTCAATCTTTCAGAATTTGATATGGTGAGACTTGTAGATCAGCTCCTGGTGGCCAGTGGAATCACAATTCCTTCTAAACCCTCAATCCTGGCTGGAGCCAAAGGATTTTCTCCACAGACTCCGACATATACTCCTCCTTCAACCTCCTTGGAGGTATCCAAGCCCCTGATACCAATGCCTATACCGGTGCCAGCTGCTTTGGTTCCATTGGTAGACATCACCATGGCTCCAGAGCCTAACCTTTGGCCACCAACTCACATGGAGCCGAGCCATTCCCAGGATCATGACTGGGCTGTCAGCATCACATGACTCCTAGTACGGTGCCTGTTTTTCCTATGGCATCATCCACTATGTCTCCGGTTGTCTTGGTAGCACCAAGTCCACTTGGGGCTCCTTCCCTGGGGGTGGGTTCATCAGAGCAGGGTGTGACTCCAGTTCTGAGATTGTTTTTCTCAGTTCTGGGCTCCCATCCCTCTTCAGGCAGGCCTGCTTTCCATGTGATGGAGAGGGTCCTTGCCTCCGCAGGTACACACCTAGTTCCCTTGGCATTGAAGTACTGTATATGTCCCCCTTCTGCTCTGCAGCTGACACAGTCAACCACACTGGGACTTGAGCACAAGAGCCTCAAGATTCCCTACAGTAGGACACCCTCTCTTTGGATTCCCCTCAGATGTCCTCACTGAAGAGGTACCACACAAGACATTGTGCAAGAGGAAGCACGTGGAATCCCCTGTGGAATCCCATACTGAAGATACAGACTATGATGAGGGGGAGGGGTCCCCGTGGTCACCCCCTGAGGATGTCTCCTTTGGAGACATACTGGAAATTTTAACACAGTGGGGAGGCTAGAAGCCCACCAACCCCCCCTCTGAGGAGTCTGTATTCTTGCAGGCTTTTCATGGTCTTCCCTCTACTTCTTGGTGACTCCGCCTGCAGATGAACTAGTTCAGCTCATCATGCAGTGTGCCTGGAAATGCCCTGATACTGTTGAACTAATCCCCTGGAGACAAGACAAAATTATTTCCCCACCAGACGATAGTCCACATTGGTCCAAAGGCCTACTGGTAGACGCTATGGTGGTGGCGGCACCCACTAAGAAAAAGCTCACCAAGCCAGGCTATCCATCCCCTGAACAGGGAGTCTCAGGCAATTGACAGACTAGGGAAGTGAGTGTTTTCTTCATCAACCTTTGCCATCTGGTCCTTGAATTACTTGGCACACTTTACCAGGCTCCAGAGAGACCTAATCTTGGAACTCTTGAGAACTTTAGCAGGAGCCGTTCCTGATGAGGTGCGTGACAAAGTCACCTCACAGCTTGCAACCATGGAATCTATATCTAACTCATCCATGCGGCTGCTCTCCCACACTACCGAAGGGGTGGCTAGAGCTGTGGGTGTAGGGGTTGTCATGAAACGTCATGCCTGGATGTGCCTTTGTGATTTTGTGGACCCTTTTAAGCCTTCCTTTCTTAGTACTCCTGTAGAAGTTTCTTCTCTCTTTGGCCTGAAAATGAAAGACACATTAGCCAGGTGTGAAAAGGACGGCAAGACCCTGTCTGCCATGGGCGTATGTTTTTCCACCCCCCCCCCCATGATCCTACTCTAGGAATCAGAGGAGTGGAAAGATGTGGCACAAGAAGTCCGAGGGTTCTTTCTGGGACACACGCGGTGAGTTTACTCCACAGGGCAGAGAGGGGAAACTCATCCGGAAGATGCCCTTACAGAGGCAGAGAGGGAGTCCACATAATCAGGGATCTAGAGATTCTTTCTCTTGACAGCCCTATCAGTGCTCCTGAAGGGCGACCCGATTGCTTACCTCTGGAAGCAGTCAGGGGAAATTTTTCTCTGCACCACTTTGCCTGGCGAACAATAAACACAGATTCTTGGGTGCAGACAATCATTGCCAGAGGTTATCACATACCCCTCAATACTTGTCCAAAGCCAGTAAGGCACATTCCTGATGTTCCATCCAGTCAAAGGGGAGCAGCAGCTCAAGAAATTTAAAAGCTGCTCTTAAAAAGAGTCATCCAAGCAGTCCCACCAGACCACATAGGATCCAGATTTTACTCAAGGTTTTTTTTAGTGCTAAAAAAGACAGGGGATGGAGGCCAATCTTGGACCTCAGCATCCTGAACAAATTTGTCAAACAAAATTCTGGGATGGTCACGTTTTCATTCTATCCTACCCTTCCTGGAGAAAGATGATTGGATGTGCTCAGCAAATCTTCAGGATGCGTATTACCACATAAAAATGGACAAATGCTCCAGAAGATTCCTTCGCTTCCAGCTGGGAGCCAATCATTACTAATTCTGAGCACTGCCCTTTGGTTTCTCTATGGCCCCCAGAGTGTTCACCAAATACATGGTAGTGGTAACAGCTCACTTGAGACTGCAAGGATTCCGGGTGTTTCTGTATTTAGATGATTGGCTCCTTACTGCCCCCACCAAGTGTCTAATGGTTACAGCCTTACATTACACCCTAAAGCTAGCAGAAAACTTAGGGATGTCAATAAATGAGGAGACATGCAAGTTGACTCCTTCTCAAACTCAGGAACTCATAAGAGCAATTTTCAATACGCAATCTTAACTAGTCTCCCTTCCATGTCACAGATTAAAAAGACTGAGGTCCCAACTCTGGGTGATACTCTCTCAGGACAAAGTTTCAGCTCAGGCAGTCCTCCAGCTACTAGGATCAATGGCAGCACTGATTACAATAGTTCCCCTGGCGAGACCACACATGAGGCTTCTACAATGGCTTCTACTAACACAGTGGTCTCTCCCTTTTTAATTTCTCCAAATCTTTTGGGTTTCTAATACCATGATGGAAATGATCCCCATTCCTAAGTCAAAGTATGATTAAAGTTCATGAAATTAGTATTGTTTCATTTTCTGATGTCAGCCAAAAGTACTCTTTGTAGCACCCGCAATGTGCCCAGTAATGACTCCTTCTGTAATTTGTATGGAATTACATGTATTGGTAGCGTATCTAAATAAGATTTTAGGCTCTTTTTTATAAGATCCATTCCTCCTACTACTATTGGAACTATTTAGGTAACTTTCTTCCACATTGCTGTCATTTCTGCTTGCAAATACTGACATTTTATAACTTTGTGTCTCTCTGTGCACAGGACAGTGTAGTCACTGGGAGTGACAATTTCAATTATCAATGCCACTTTTGTCTTTTCCTGGACCAATATATCCAGTTTTCTAGCATCTATCGTTTGAACTGTTGATAATGGATGATCTTATGTGATGTAGACTTCATCATTTTCTATGATGCTTTGAGGCTCATGTTTCCAGTGTTCTCAGCCACTTCAACCGCATAATGTTTGCACAATCCCCAGTGCAGAAGTTTTGCCAGATTATTATGCCTTTCAGTATACAGTCCTTCTGTCATTATGTCACAACCAGCAACTAGGTGTGCAAGAGTTTCCAATTCTGTTTTAAAAACCTGCATTTGTCTATTTCTCCCACATGTTCAATGGACTTTGTAAACCAATGTGTATGTAGCCCACTATCTTGTGCCGCCAATATTAACCTTTCATCTCTTGGTTTGAATTCACCTCTCCTTAACCATTCCTGCATTTGATTCTGATCAGCATGAGGTTCTTCCAGAAGTTTTCTATACTTGCAACTATATTTATGCATTTTTGCACATTTCTTGTCTTTTCATCTGATCCTTCACATTATACTCTTTTTGATTTCCATTCCTGCTTGATGCAGATATGCTTCTGCTGGGTAAAGCAGGGAAGTCATCTTAGATTTATTCTCCTCATGTTTCGAAACTTTCACTACATTTGGATCTGGTAAGGTCAGCAGATATAAGTGGAGTCCCACAATTGCAGATCTATACATATAATCAATTTCAATGAGCCCCATCCCTCCTTCGGAAGGGGGAATATATAATCTTGGTATGCAGTGATTTTTATAAATCATTTGGTGAGCATGAAGCATCCTTCTTGTTTTAATATCTAATCTATCCAACATGTTTTTGGGCCAATCAATCACTCCAAAACTGTAAGTTAGGACCAGAAGAGCAAATTGGTTTATAGCTTGGATTTTGTTCCTAGATGTCAATACTGTTTTCAGGATTAGTTTAACTCTTCTAAAATATTCCTTACTAAGTTTTACTCACATTTGTTCATGTTTTATTGCTGATCCTTCATAAATTCCCAAGTATTTATACACTCCCTCTTGCCCAAGTTCTTGTATATCACATTATTTTCCCAAACTGATGTTTTCCTGGTGCTGCAGTTTTCCTGCTTTACAGGTTGCTTTTGCACATGTATCTAGGCCAAATGACATTCTAATATCATCTGAAAAAGTTTTGACAACTTGCAGCTGTTCTTTCAGTTCCTCATCTGATGAGCTGTACAGTTTTAAATCATCGACAAAGAGAAGATGAGAAGTTTTTACACTTTGTTGTTTTCTATGAGCCAAATTATAGCCATGGCCTAATCTTGTAAGTAGACAGTGTAATGGGTTAAGGACAAGACAAAATAGCAGCAGTGACAGAGTCACCCTGTAATATCCCCCTTTGAATTTTTATCATGGAGATAATAATTTGTCCTTTGTCACAGCTTAATTGCAAAGTGGTCTGCCATTGTTTCATGGTCACTGTAACATAGTCAATCAGTGTAGGGTGTATCTTTTTACATTTTTAAGCACTCTTTTATCCATGAATGTGGGATACTATCAAATGCTTTTTTGTAGTCAATCCATGCCATACTTATGTTCTTTCCCATTTTACAGTTCTCCACTATGACTTTATTTAACAACAAATGATCCTTTGTTCCATATGACTTTCTTTTATTGCCCTTTTTTTCTTCTGCCATAATTGAGTTTTCTTCTAAATGACTATAAACTCTGTCGGCATCAGTTCCCATGTATAGTTTATATGTCGTCAGAAGGCAAGTTACTGGTATATAATTTTTTAGGGTAGCTTGCAGGTTGACTCTTAAGTAGGAGCATTGTTTTACCTGTTGTTAGCCAGACTGGTGTCTGTTCGGGGTGTGCATACAAATAGTTCTTACTCATGGCTTGGTCTTCATGCAAAGATGTTAATACTTTTAACCAAATGTTAGGTACTGCATCTGGGCCTGGGTTTTCCAGTTAGAGGCTTTTCTTAACTTTCTTTCAATCTCTCTGGCTGTTACTTCATCCAATTTCATATCATGTACCTTTAAACTTCTTATTCTTTCTTTTACTTTTTTTATCCATTTAGCATCTTTGTTGTGTTCCACAAGAATTTCATAGATACTTCTCTAAAATGCATCTATTTGTTTTTTTTGGCGGTCTTTCAATTCGTTTTACCTTGTTTCCCAACTTTCTATAAAACTTTTTTTGGGTCATCACTAAATTGCCTGTTTTGTACTTTTCCTTTATATTTATCTATTTATGTTCTAAGTTTTTCCGCCTGTGCTGAAATTTTTAATTTATCTGAGATAGTGTATGATAGATCCTGGTCTGTTCTAATACTGCACACAGCTTTTATCACATCTATCTTTCTTAGTATTTTTGTTGATCTATGCCCTCTTTTATAGTCTTCTAACAGTGACATTTCTTGTCTTAATTACTTTATATTTTGTCTGTTCGATATTTCCATGATCTCTCCTTCCTTTGCCTCACTACCTTGTGCTCTTGTGATAGAACTTTATCAGTTATTAATTTAGCTGATCAGTAACATATCCTTTTTACTTCTGTTATATTGCATATATCTGTATGGACAGTCCTAATTACTTAATTAATTTTATCAGACTTCTGACTTTTGGGGTTTTATTGACCTTCTGCAGTCTGGTGATCAAGAAGAGGAGGAGGAATGTGAGGGCAGCACCAAGGATCAAATGGTGGAAATTGAAAAATGGTAATTGTGAGGTGGAGTTCAGGGATGAGTTAAGACATGCACTGGGTGGCAGTGAAGAGTTACCAAATAGCTGGGTAACTACAGTAGAGCTAGTAAGGGAGACAGCTAGAAAGGTGCTTGGTATGACATCTGGACAGAGGAAGGATGACAAGGAGACATGGTGGTGGAATGAGGAAGTACAGGAGAGTATACAGAGAAAGAGGTTGGCAAAGAAGAAGTGGGATTGTCAGAGAGATGAAGAAAGTAAACAGGAGTATAAGGAGATGAGGTGCATGGCAAAGAGAGAGGTGGTGAAGGCTAAGGATAAGACATATGAAGAGTTGTATGAAAGGTTGGACACTAAGGAGGGAGAAAATGACCTGTACTGATTGGCTAGACAGAGGGACTGAACTAGGAAAGATGTGCAGCAGGTAAAGGTGATAAAGGATAATGAGGGAAACATACTCACAAAAGAGGAGAGTGTGTTGAGATGGAAAGAGTTCTTTGAGGGGTTCATGAATGAAGAGAATGAGAGGGAAAGAAGGTTGGATGATGTGGGGATAGTGAATCATGAAGTACAATGGATTAGTAAGGAGGAAGTAAGGATAGCTATTAAGAGGATGAAGAATGGAAAGGCTGTTGGTCCAGATGACATACCTGTGGAAGCATGGAGGTATTTAGGTGAAATGGCAGTGGAGTTTTTAACCAGATTGTTTAATAAAATCTTGGAAAGTGAGAGGATGCCTGAGGAATGGAGAAAAAGTGTTTTGGTACCGCTTTTTAAGAATAAGGGTGATATGCAGAGCTGTAGTAACTACAGAGGGATTAAATTGATCAGTCACAGCATGAAGTTATGGAAAAGAGTAGTGGAAGCTAAGTTAAGAAGGGACGTGATGATTCGTGATCAGCAGTATGGTTTTATGCCAGAAAGAGCTCTAGAGATGCGATGTTTGCTCTGAGAGTGTTGATGGAGAAGTACAGAAAAGGTCAGAAGGAGTTGATTGTGTTTTTGTAGACTTAGAGAAAGCATATGACAGGGTGCCTAGAGAGGAGTTGTGGTATTGTATGAGGAAGTCAGGAGTGTCAGAGAAGTATGTAAGAGTGGTACAGGATATGTACGAGGGTAGTGTGACAGCGGTGAGGTCTGCAGCGGGAGTGACAGATGCATTTAAGGTGGAGGTGGGGTTACATCAAGGATCAGCTCTGAGCCCTTTCTTATTTGCAATGATGATGGACAGGTTGACAGACAAGATCAGACAGGAGTCCCCGTGGACTATGATGTTTGCAGATGACATTGTGATCTGTAGTGAGAGTAGGGAACAGGTGGAGGAGACCCTGGAGAGATGGAGATATGCTCTAGAGAGAAGAGGAATGAAGGTCAGCAGGACTAAGACAGAATATATGTGTGTGAATGAGAGGGAGGATAGAGGAATGGTGAGGATGCAGGGAGTAGAGGTGGCGAAGGTGGATGAGTTTAAATACTTGGGATCAATAGTTCAGAGTAACAGTGAGTGTGGAAGAGAGGTGAAGAAGAGAGTACACGCAGGATGGAGTGGGTGGAGAAGAGTGTCAGGAGTGATTTGTGACAGACGAGTACCAGTAAGAGTGAAAGAGAAGGTCTACAAGAGGGTAGTGAGACCAGCTATGTAATATGGGTTGGAGACAGTGGCATTGACAAAAAGGCAGGAGTTTGAGCTAGATGTGGCAGAGTTAAAGATGTTGCGATTTGCACTGGGTGTGATGAGGGTGGACAGGATTAGGAATAAGTATATTAGAGGGTCAGTCCAGGTTGGAAGGTTTGGAGACAAAGCCAGAGAGCAAGATTACATTGGTTTGGACATGTGCTGAGGAGGGATGCTGAGTATATTGGGAAAAAGATGCTAAGGATAACGCTACCAGGTAACAGGAAAAGAGGAAGGCCTAAGATAAGGTTTATGGATGTGGTGAGAGAGGACATGCAGGTGGTTGGTATGACAGAGCAAGATGCAGGGGACAGGAAGGAATAGAAACAGATGATCCGCTGTGGCAACCCTAAACGGGAACAGCCAAAAGAAGATGATGATTGACCTTCTGCAGTCTATTTCTTTCATTGATTTTAATATACCTATCTATGTCCATTAAATCAAGCAACTTCCAGACTGAGGGCACATCCTTTGTTTTCGACTTCCTGTGGGAATTCTATAGAAAGTTCTATAGCATTTTCCTGTGGCACCTTCTCTTCAATTTCATCCTGTGCCATCCTTTGCTCTGTCATATGGGAACTCACTGGCCTATCACTCCTCAATTTTGACTGCATCAGAGTTTCCACAGTTTCCTGTACCTTCCCTTGATGTCTAGCCTTAAGTGAATGTTTATACTGATTTCTTGTGGAAGGCTCCAAAATATCTTGATATGGTACCTGACCAATTGCTTCCTGTTCCACTGGTTTCCCCTTAATTTGGATATCCATTGCTCTATCCTGTTGTGGTGCTTTCTGCATTAGATTTACTACACTGAATCTTTCACTTTGCAGGTGCTCCATAACTTCAGTTTCTATTTCTTGAACTTCTCCATTACTAATCTCCTTTTCTACTTTTCCTCTTTGTCTTCTTATTTTTTGTATTGTAAAGTTTTTCATATCCGGATTCCTTTGCCTGTATTTCTCTTCAAATATCTTTGGTGCTGCTCTTTTTGTATTGGTTAGCTTTGCTTTCTCCTTTGCATAAATATTACACTATATTAAATCACTTTTTCTTCCCCATGTCCATATTTTTTCTTCAGATGTCTCCTGATCTTCCTGCTTCTCCTTACTTTGGGGCTCACTCCATCATACTGTGATGTAGTCTGTGTTGGACTTTCTATATTAAATCTTTCACTTTGCATACACTCCATAACTTCAACTTCTATTTATTTAACTTCTTCTTTACTAATCTTCTTTTCCACATTCCCTGTTGGGGTGGGGGAGCACTTCCAGGAAAGGCAATTTTGAAAGACGGTTGAGAAGCAGAGTATTCCTCATTGCATCCTACTAAACCTGACAAGTTTGGTTCCCCTTCCTTTCACCTCACCTAGTATACCAACCAGGGATTCTGGATCCAACTCTGGAATTACTGTCACACCTGCAAGGGTTGATACATCCAAACATATCCAGTCTCAAGCTGACAGCTTGATTTCTCCACTTCCAGTAATCGCCAGGCAGAAAGATCTAGCATACCCCGTACATAACATTCTTCTGGCTTCACACAAACCATCCACCATTAATCTTTATCTCAACAAATGGAGGAGATTCACCACTTGGTATCAACAGAAAGGACTAGACCCCTGCTCAGCCCCAGTTAGGGCTGTACTGGACTATTTGTCAAATCTTCTCCATTTGGGAACTGCAGCCTCCACTATTTGGGTATACCTATCTCCTATTTCAAATTTCCACAACGGCTTCCAACATTCATCCTTGATTTCCCACTGTCTCTGTAGAACCTTTCTGAAAGGTGTCTCACACTTTAGACCTCCATTCAAAAAACCAATTGAACCTTGGAATTTGACACTAGTTCTGCAATCATTGACTCAATCCCCTTTTGAACCCGCTGCTACTACTGACATAAAATTTTTATCCTGGAAATCCCTATTCTTGGTAGCTATTACCTCAGCAAGATGAATTTCTCAACTACAAGCCTTATGCATAAAACGTCCCTACATGGTCTTTCATAAGGACAGATTATCACTCTGGACTAATCCTTCCTTTTTGCCCAAAACTATTTCTGAATTGACCATTAATCAAACAATCGACCTGCCAGTCTTTTTCCCCAATTTTTCTAATAAAGGAGGATACTGCCTGCATTTATTGGATGTTCATAGGCAATTCCAATTCTACTTAGACAGAACTAAATCACTATGAAAATCTGACCAGTAAACCAATGAAATCTGACTCTATAAGTATAAACTCTATTTGGACAAGTTACCAAGTTGAAACTAGCTAATAGTCTACTTCTACCCTCCCTCCTCTATGGTTGCCCCATTTTCACTAACCTACACACATCTCTCCTGAACAAACTGCAGTCATGCTACTATAAAATAGCTAAGTTTGTCTCCAACATGCCAACTCGCACACATCATTGCCTGGCCACTAAATCTATAAACTGGTTTGAGTTCCCTCATTACCTACATTAATCCCAACTTACTCTCACCCACAAACTACTAAATAATCCAAACTACTGCCCATCCCTTCAAACTATAATAAAACACACACCCCTATTCGGCATCTTAGGTCCTCTAACAAACAACTCTTAACCATACCTAAACCCAACAAAAGAGCTGGACAATGTCTGTATTCCCATGCCATTGCCAAACTTTGGAATGCACTCCCTCTCTCTGTTACTCAACTAGACTCTTTAAAAACATTTAAATTTGCATTAAAAGAACAGTATCCCATAAACCTTGTGTGTTCTTGTAATCATATGATTAAACCACCTTAAATATTTTGGCCACTATACATTGCAAATACTTTTACTAACTTAATATAGTTTCAATTTACACTATCTGTCTCTGTATCCAATCTCTCTCTCTTGCTTTCTTTATTTCTGTGGCTGAATAAACAAAATTGATTAAACAGTATTCTTATGAGAATATAGAAACAGAATTGCTAAAAATTTAACACACTGGGTTTCTTTTCTTGTATTGTATTCCTCTGTAATATGCATTTGTCTTGTATATCGACTTCAGTTTGTATTATGAAAATATTTTCTTGACTTTCAAAGATAAGCTGATGTTATGCAAAAATTTCTGTGATTGTATGGAGCTTTTCACCCCGAGCCTCCACTGAAAATGGGTCGTTGGGCCCAGTGGACTTTCCCGGTCAACAAATGTCAATAAATAAAATAAATAATTTGTA